>NW_013746407.1:0-1968 GCF_000517525.1 Limulus polyphemus
GCTTTCTGTTTTATTCCTCTTTTAGTTTCCTTTTTATTTGTATTTATTCTATAAAATTTCAAGGATGATCTAGTCAGCTTGTATATAGTTTGAGGTAAAGTAATAATTTGTTTTATTGTTTTATCTTTCAGAATGTTTTAGTGTCATTGTAAAAATAGACATCCTTTTTACTTTATCTGTGTATATATTGTTCTAAATGTTTCAGTGCTGTATTATTTTATTTTGTCCTTTGGTAGATCAATGGTAAGCTTACGGTCTTACAACACTAATATCCGGCGTTCGAATATCCACAGCGGATATAGTAAATAGCCCAAATAGTAGATAGGCTTTGTTCTAAAAACAAACAAACAGTTCTTTTCTTTCTTTTTATATATGTATTGCATATGTAACATTGACTGGCATTTTAGTAAAGTAATTTTATTTAGTGTTAAAGGGTTAGTCTTGTATTTTTACTCTGGATTTATCTCATTGATTTCATATGTTTATCTTCTTTTAGGGGAAGGTTTACTTTATTTTGTAAGTTGATTGACTGTGAAAAAATATATTTCGTGTTGTATTTATTATTTCATTGTTCAAGGGTTCGTTTTGTTTTGTCTTTCTTCGATTTTATATAAGTTTTTTTTGTTCTTATGATATATCTAAATATTCATCATTCTTTGTTTCAATTGCAGTAAACTGTGATACCACAACCATTATATCTTTATTAAAGGGCATTCTTTTGGTATATTGTAATATATTACATATATAGAGTTGTTAAAGGGTTATATTTCATGTCTTAACCTGTAGTAAGGTTTTTGTTGAAGGGATATTTTTATATTTATTTCGTGTGTATTTTCTATTTTAAAGTTATTTTAGTGATTCTTTTGTTAAAGGGTTTATTTTTGTATCAGTATGTGCTTGCATAAATATCAAAGAAAATTGTTTAAGGGTATTTTAATGTAATTTTGTATTATTTAACTCTAAAATAATTTGATTTTTGAATAGTAGATCTTTGTTAAAAGGTTGTGTTGTATAGGCTGCGTATAAGTATTTATAGGGGTGAAAGAAAACTAACACACTCCTTGACAAGGACACAAGTGTAAAGTTAATTGACTTTAAAGTTGAATTTAAATGTTAGCTTAAGGAAAAGCCTGAAGCAAGGAGTTTATTCGTTTGGTCTGTTGAATTTCGCGCAAAAAATTACTTAATGGCTAGTTGCGCTAGCTAACCCTAATTTTCAAATGATAGACTAGAGGGAAGGCAGATAGTTAGTCCCACCCACTGCCGACTCTTGGCCACTGTCCCATTATAATACCTCGTGGCTGAAAGTGTGAACATATCTGGTAACGGGATTTAATCCCGAGATCCGCGGATTGCGAGTTGAATGCCCTAACCAATAGGTCATGCAAGCCCTCGTTTATTTCATTTAGTTAAAAGCTACACAATGGGCTATCTGGACTCTGTCCACCACATGGAATTATTCCTCGGATGTTAGCATTGTACCATAAACTTACCACTGACCCACCGAGGAATAAACAAAGAGGAAGGAAATGTGTGGTATGCAGTTATGCATCTTCTACTTTATAATTTTAATGTAGAAATTTTCAGTTTTTTTTCAATTTTAAGTCTATGCAGTTTTTGCAAAATATGTAGTCAAGAGAGTTGTTAAGTTGGTTTAGTACTAACTTTCTTTATTTCTAGTTACTCTAATGATATCATACCTGTTCTGCCCATGAGAGGAATGGGTTTAATGCTGTATATTGTGCATTAATGTCGACAGCCAGTGTCCTCCAATAGTAGGTAAGATTATACCTAGAGATTACGGGTTCCCCTATGTTTGAATGAGAATAAACAGCTATGTGAGTAAAGCTAATTGCTACGAGTAAACTCGACGTTTTCCAATAAGAGCCGTTACATTTAAGCATTCACGTGCCGTATTTTGAGTGAATTGGTTAGAAGGTGTACATCTTGAAGGTTTTGTTTTGTTTG
>NW_013746408.1:0-1640 GCF_000517525.1 Limulus polyphemus
GCAGGAATTTACATAGCTGCTAGTGTTAGTAAAGTGTCTAAAAGAGACACAGTACCTATAAAAGTTTTAAATATAAATAAAGAAAAAGTAATACTACCTAAGAACATAGTAGTAGATAAGGCTAGCAGTAGAGAACAGTTAGCTGTGATAGGGCAACATCACGCTAATAAACGAACACCACCAAGTAAGATAGACTGGGATTCTATCTTAGGGAAAATAGAATGAAAACATAAGCAAATTTTAATAAACCTGTTAGAAGAATATCGAGATATATTTGTAGGAGAAAACGATCCTAACGGTTGCACAAATAAAGTAAAACATAAGATTGTGTTAAACAGTAATAAACCTATAGCACAGCGACCTTATAGAGTACCGGAAAAACACAGGATTGAATTAAAAGAGTGTGTCAAAGATATGCTTGAACAAGGTGTAATAGAAGATAGTAGTAGTCCCTATGCATCTCCAGTTGTATTAGTTCCTAAAAAGGACGGCAAATTAAGGTTCTGTGTGGATTTTCGTAAAGTAAACGGAGTAACAGTCAAAGACGTTTATCCGTTACCGAATATCCAAGAAACTCTAGATAGGTTAGGTAAAAGTAAATACTTTTCGTCTATGGATTTACAAAGTGGTTATTGGCAAGTAGAAATAGAGGAAGAAGATAAGGATAAAACCACTTTCGTATTACCTTCAGGTAAGTACCAGTTTAACAGAATGCCTTTTGGTTTATGCAATGCCCCTTCAACATTTCAAAGATTAATGGATGTTGTATTATCAGGCTTGCAAGATTCCGAATGTTTCTGTTACTTAGACGATGTTATAGTGTTCGCTGCAAGTTTTGAAGAACACTTAGAAAGGTTGAGACATGTATTCAATAGATTAAGAAAAGCAAACTTAAAACTTAAACCAAGTAAATGTCAGTTTTTGAAAAATGAAGTAGAATACTTGGGTCATATAGTGACCGCAGACGGTGTAAAACCAGACCCTAAAAAGTTAGAAGTTTGTAGAAATTATCCAGTACCTAAATCCGTGAAAGATATTCGCGCATTTCTAGGATTTGTGGGATTCTCTAGAAGATTTATACCACATTTTGCTTTATTAGCAAAACCCCTAACTGAGTTAACTAAGAAAGAAACAAAATTTCAGTGGACAGATAAAAGACAGGAAGCATTCGAAAATTTGAGAGAAGCTTTATTAAAAGCACCGATATTAAGTTACCCAGATTTTAGTAAAGAATTTATACTAAGCACAGATGCTTCAGGTTTCGCTATAGGTGCAGTATTATCACAGTTAGATGAAAACGGTAAAGAACACCCTATAGCTTATCAAAGTAGACAGTTAGGAAAAGCCGAAATCAACTACTCAGTTACAGAACAAGAGTGCTTGGCTGTAGTACATGGAATTAAAACTTTTCGTTGCTATTTATATGGCCGAAAGTTTACCATTATTACAGATCATGCGCCTTTAAAGTGGTTAATGACATTAAAAGACCCTTCGTCTAGATTAGCTAGATGGTCTTTATTATTGCAGGATTATGACTTTGAAATAATACATAGACCCAGTAAAAAACATTCTAACGTAGACGCTCTGAGTAGAAAATAACGAAACGGTCGAAAAACAAATGATCAATCAAATAAACGAAG
>NW_013746409.1:0-1756 GCF_000517525.1 Limulus polyphemus
GTTTAGATTGAATGGTAATTTATAATCAGTCACAAGAACGTCGAATCTGAATCACTTGAAAAAAACACGGGGGTGCTTAACTTTTTTCCAGGTGTATATTTAGTTATGATAACAATTTCTCGTTACTAGGACTAGTAACCTTGTGTATTTCTAAATTGCTTATATTTAATGATTTGTTAACTTGTGATAATGCCGATTTTTTTTTCACCTGCTGAAGGTCTAGTGCCAAGACCAGCTGTGGCATTGTAATGTTTTTATATTTTTTCAACTGGTAGTTTTAGCACTTGTTTCTCTTTTGTAATTTGATTTGATTTGAAAGCAGCCAGAATTTTCATTCGACCGATATCGTGTTTCGTACTTACGTTGGTGTATTGAGAGTGATAACATAGGACAATGTAAAGCTGGTAAGCATCGTATATAAACAACGCTAATAGAAATAAAAAAGGGTTCTTAAAGTAAAGCAGCGTGACTTCGATGACGTCAACAACATAGCTACGAGAGAGGAAGGAAAAGGAATTTAACGCTTATGACGTCAGCATCATAGACACGTACTGAGAAAATGTTGAAAAGGAACTAACATTGATAACAACAACTTAAATTTAACAGTAATAAAGCATGATCCGATATTGATGACAATTCATATACAAAGAGCTTGAAGTAATGGGAAACACTGTCATTTAAGACTTGACTACATTTTTATATAGCAGTAAAAGAGTAATCGATTGAGACTTGCTTTTTTTGAAAGTGAAGTTTTGTAATCTTTATAATATCCTTTAAAACCTCATAACAATGTGACTCTGTATTTGAAAGTGTTAAGTTTGGCAATATATATATTAATATATATATTCACATGCATATGTGTATATGTATATACCAAATACTATCATGCTTTTACATTCCCACATCAGGCCTCTCAGAGAGTTCACCAGATAAGCTAACAGTCGCTTTTGGTTTCTATGGTAACCGTTGCCATGATATTGAAGTCTCACATTCGCTCATGTCGTTGTTCCGTAAAGGAATGTTATCTTTTGAAGCGATAAAAATGCCTTAACCGCATAAAAATGTTTCTTTTTATAGCCCTCGGTATATTATGCACACAAAAATAAGCTCATATCTATACCTGTACGGAACTTACATATACGTGTGAATATCTTAATGACAGAAAAATAACAAAAGTAAGTAAGAATTACTCGAATGTTAATGATTAAAGTAAATGATAGTAGTTATAGAAATGTAAAAATATAGGTTAAAACTCCTGGTATCGGTGTTAGGTGCGTCAGTGTCTAAAGAAAGTTTTTTATGTCAATAATTAATAATGGCGGTAGAAAAAAAAATACAAAATAAGTCGAAAATAGAAAGTATAAAATAGTGTTACCTTTTACAAGAAAACGTCCAATCAACGACGAAAAATAACACATTTATTACTAGTATTAAAATATCTTTCATACTCCAATATGCACTACAGAAATTATATAATGAGAAGCAAATACAATATTGCTCTTATTGTTTTCTTAATGCAAAGATAAATAATTGATTATCTGCATCCTGTCCGTCGCGGAGAATCGAATCACGGATTTTAGCGTTGCAAATTCTGTAAATCTTTTTTTTTTTATTCATATTTTCTTTCTGATTCCTCCAAATTCAGTCGATTACGGACAGTGCCTTGTGATAAACAAAAGTCGATCGGAAAACATTGTATTTTACTAACCTTTATTTTGAAATTCCTGAAGGAGTAATGAAAAGGAACGTGATAATG
>NW_013746410.1:0-810 GCF_000517525.1 Limulus polyphemus
AAATTGGAACAGACCTTTTACTTGGCAGTGTTAACAATTCTGTATGCTACATGTAAATTGGAACAGACCTTTTACTTGGCAGTGTTAACAATTCTGTATGCTACATGTAAATTGGAACAAACCTTTTACTTGGAAGTGTTAACAATTCTGCATGCTACATGTGAGTTGGAACAGGCCTTTTGGTTGGAAGTGTTAACCATTATGTATGCTACATGTAAATTGGAACAGACCTTTTGCTTGGAGGTGTTAACAATTCTGTATATATCTTTTACTATGTCGATTTCGGACTTCTCATCCCCAATCTGTAACCTCCTCTGTCCATCCAGCTTTGGACTGCGGAGTCATCGAAATATGTACAACTAGTGCCATCGTCAGATTCGACGGACAGCCAAAGAAAAACAAATATTGATATATTCTCTCATGAATTATTAATTTTTAGGAAAGGCTACTGTACATTTATTTAGTGTAATAACAGGCCTGGCATGGCTGCTCGCTCTTACAGCCGTGAGGGCATTATAATGTAACGGTCAATCCCACTATTTGTTGGTAGACGAGTAGCTCAAGAGTTGACGGTGGGTGGCGTTGACTAGCTGCCTTTCCTCTAGTAGCTTTGAACGAAATTCAAAACAAACCAAAATAATTATTCTAATAATCAAAAGTGGGATTGCTTTCACTGAAGATATGATTATGTACTATAAAAAGTCGCTCGTAAACTTGACACAATAAATGTGAAGAAACTAATATGTATGTATATACGTGTGAAATTCAAGCGAAACACATGTCACTCTAACACATGTGCAATGATGTGTT
>NW_013746411.1:0-830 GCF_000517525.1 Limulus polyphemus
TGGCCATGCCGGGCTCATTTTCCGTGTTACCGCGTTTACCGGCAGTAAACCAGCCTTGGGAGAATTTAAAAAAAAAAAGTGTTTTAGTCAATATAAAAATATTTGAATCTCATTCATTACTAGCACAAATATCTAATTAGTGCAGTTTTGAAAAAGAAGTGAAACAAGATGTTATTTACATGAAATATAGCCATCGTTAATCGCAGTAACTGTGCCAGTACTGATTATATGTGTCGTCTATGGTGATTGGTGCGGTGAAGACAGTTCAGCCTATCAACGTGCGTTAAACAACTTGAAAGTATATCGCTCATGATTGGGGTTCAAAGTAGGGTTGTAAATGCCAGATGACGCTAATATAGTATTATTTATTATGTTAAATGCTAATTTATTTTTATTTACTCATTTTTCAATTTATTTATTGTACTTTTAGATGTACGCGCTAACAAAGTTCTAGTATAACAATGTAAGATTATACCATTTGTACAAAATGTACCATTTTACAGTGAAATAGTCTGCAGTTATATCTCCCAAAAGCATTGGGGATATTCCGTCTATCAGACATAATCAAAACAACAGATGCAGAGCTAGTTAGCATGTAACCGAAAAAAAAAATGGGATTAGGATCTGGGTGCCAGAACCCACAACGTCCCAGATCCGACTATCACTCACCGTCTATAGCCGGTTGTGGGTATGATAGTTATCCCTAAAAAAAACCATAAAAATAGAAATACGATATTAAACCACCGTTGATTTCTATTATAGATCATCCAACCTTCTCCTTAGTGTATTTACTCCGATATTAAATTATGAATATACAACCTTACTGTACA
>NW_013746412.1:0-1639 GCF_000517525.1 Limulus polyphemus
TTATAGCCATGAGTGTCAAAAGATAAATGTGGCCCAGGCCTCTATGAACCTCTGAGAGGGCCTGGACACACCAAAAGGCTAACTATTCCATAGGGTTACTACCCTATTCAAAATATCCAACAAAAATATTTAACTCAATCTTCTCTTAAGACTCCTTCAATATTTCAGCTTCTAACACACCTGAAGGCATACTATTCCATAGGGTTACTACCCTATTCAAAATATCCAACAAAAATATTTAACTCAATCTTCTCTTAAGACTCCTTCAATATTTCAGCTTCTAACACACCTGAAGGCAAACTATTCCATAGGGTTACTACCCTATTCAAAATATCCAACAAAAATATTTAACTCAATCTTCTCTTAAGACTCCTTCAATATTTCAGCTTCTAACACACCTGGAGGCAAACTATTCCGTAGGGTTACTACTTTATTAGAAATGTATTATTGTCTTAAATGAAATTACAACTGAGTTTTTCATACTTAAAACTTGTATCCTCTAGTCTATCTGCCTGGAAATGCTTTACAACATCTAGATTTATCAATTCCAAACCTCCAAAATCTTAAAAACTTTAATTGTGTTCTACAGAATTTTTCTCCTCTCTAGTAAACACAAATCACGAGATTTTAACCTATTGTAAGATATGACCTTCCCTTTCTAAGTCAATGCTAACTTTGTAGACTTGTAAAATTTCTTCAATTATAGATTCTAATAATTTCCTAACCAATGAAATAAGGCTAACCTGGCTGGTAATTACTTGGACATGTTTATCTCCTCCCTTAAAAATTGGTGTGATACTGACTAATTTCTAAAGTTCCAGCATTTGACCATTTTAACAACTTTATTAAAAATAAATGTTCTTTTCTTTCTTTCTTTTATAATCCTACTAGCTGAGTTACCCGGCATTGCAGGTGAAAATTTAGATTTGAAACGTACAGATCAGTATTTTTTTCAGCAAATTATTCAGTAAGTGGACAAAAGCTGTGATGCAAGAAATAAAAAAGCATTCAATCAAACAAAGCTTTATTTGAAATTAGATCGTGTTTGAGCTTGTCTTGTTCTTTGAGTCTGAAGTCTGTTTCTTGCTCTCTGTAAATTATTTGTCTTAATTTTTGTGCTTGAAGTCTAGTTTGACATTGTTCAGAAGTTTCTTGTTGTCTATATCCAGCTTGCCTTGATGATTCTGACTGAACTCTGGCTTTGCGCTGTTCAACAGTTTCTTACTGTCTTTGAGTAGCCTGCCTTTCAACTTGAGCTTGAAATCTAACTTTACGTTGTTTCAAAGTCTCTTCCTGTATTTGAGCAGCCTGTCTTGCAGCTTGTGCTTGAAGTCTTTGATTGCATTCTTCTTCTGTTTCAGCTGCTCTTTGTGCTTGCATTCTTTTAGTGGCAGAAGACTTTCCATAGAAAGGGCATTTCTTGTGTGGCATAATCACCTGTATCACTAAACAATAATTTCCAATTCACAAAGTTACCAAATCACTTATGAAACCACTAAGCACTATTTAAAGAAAACTGTTTTTTGGAAATACTGAATTAACAGCAAGGTGATCTGAGTGTCTCCCGCTATAACGCTTTCTATGTGGAAAACGTACATATGTTTGTATGTTTATTATAAAAAATGGTGCAATAATCATT
>NW_013746413.1:0-1316 GCF_000517525.1 Limulus polyphemus
AATTATATAATAATAAAGTACATAAACGATCTGTATTAAGTAAATCAAGTCATTGAAAAGTCTGGTCAGTAAGCACTTTATTGTAGTGTTTATAATGTATTCTGTTGTGTTCCTGCAATCAGAATCCATTTTTTATTCTTATTTCAGGAAAATGAATCAAACATAAATATTGTTGCGTATCTGCTTGTTTGTTAATTTCTGGTAGAAATTCTTGCCGAGAAACTTCAGCGATACAAGTCCTTTCTTGGTTAAACCAGTTTATTCTTCCTCGATACAAACTTAATTTCACAATCAATACATTTCTCATCACTTTAAACTTAACTACTTTTATAATACACACTATAGACCACAGCAATTCATAATCTCGATAACTCTACACATACTAGCTAGAAACAGAATTGTAAATTACCCGGAACTCTCTTCATTCATTTCTGCAGGCTTTCTCTGCCAGGCTTATATATTAAAAAAGAGGGCATCCCAAACAAACTTGGTCTTCCCCCGATAATTCATGATCATTCGAGAAATTCATCACATGTTACCAGCGTCACGTGACTTCCACTGTCATAACAATATGTTTCATAATTTAGCTTTTAGTTGTAATGCAAGGCCCCTTTTTTATAACAATTATTTGGTTCCTTTTACAAGGTTGTAAGAAGGGATACTTTCCAGTAAGAATATGTAGAAAATACATCTCATTTATCATGGAAAATTTTTTCAAGTTTGAAATAATTGAAGAAATATAATGTATACATTTTAATGATTTCAGAAAGCCATAATAAACGTGTCTATTCTTAATTCATACTGCTACTCTACTTCAATAGAAAATTGTATATAAAAACGATAAATTTGGAGCAGGCACTGATTACAGAATCTTAGATAAACCAGGGTTTGATTTAAGTTTCCCTTCTATGTACTCTGTAAATAATTCAGTTGTTCTGGGAGATTAATTGCAATAGTGTTAGTATTTTTGTTTGATATGCACACACACACACATATTATTAGGTATCCTGTAGCCAGTAATGTCATAGACTGAAAAGCAAATTAGTACATAGATAATTTAGAAAAATATGTTTAAAATCAGAGGAGGTACATGAACCTCAGCAGTAATTCTGTGGTAAAATTACAAAATGATAGCAGCCCTATTTGGTAGTTTGTAATGAAGTTATACAAAACATTAGTAATACTTTCAGCAGGCTTAAATAAAACAAACTTGTCATACTGAAGGTTACTAAACAATTTGTATACATCTGTTTTAGTTCAAAATAATCACAGAACACAATAACTCATCATTTCACGATGTGGCTTAAAATTTAAAA
>NW_013746414.1:0-2148 GCF_000517525.1 Limulus polyphemus
TTCTCGAAAGGCTACTAGATATGCGGTAGTCTTGTATATATAAACCGCCAAAAAGTGACGGCAATAAGGTAATGTAATGTGTAATTGACAGTTGAGTCGAGCACGTGAGACGTTCGTTGTGAATTATAGCGTGACTGTGGAAATTAAGTGTATTGAAAAGTTGTATTCAGAAAGAATAAACCAGTTTTATTTAAGAAAGGACTTGTATCGCTAAAGTTTCTTTGGAAAGAAATTATACGGAAAATTAACAAACGAACAGAGACGTAACAATATACAACATTGTTTATTGACAAAAAGGGGACATAAATAAAAGTTTCGGAATTCTATTAGATTCCATCTTCAGGATCTTCTGTACAGAATAGACCTAAAGTGAACTGGACAGGTGTCAAGTCATTTCTGTTCGTAATGTTATTCTGAACAAAAATGACTACCTTAATAAAAATACATGATATTCTGGACGATTCTACAAAATTTAAAACCTTAAACAATGACCCTTTATCTGTTAGCATCCAACATGAGGAAAAAATCCAAAGATACATAAGAGAACTAAAGAACAAAAATATTATATCTGAAAATGTTGCTTCTTTGCTTTATCCCACTGGCTTTCGTCCTGGTATGTTATACGGCCTTCCCAAAATTCATAAAACAGGTTCCCCCCTCCGACCCATTCTTTCCACTATAGGCACACCTGGTTACAAACTTGCTAAATTCCTTGTACCTATACTTCAGCCACTTACTACTAATGAATATACTATCCCGGATTCCTTCCACTCTGAACGTGAACTAAGTCAACTACCCCCTCAGATAATCTCTTCGTGGCGAGCTTTGATGTTACCTCCCTCTTTACAAATATTCCCTTAAATGAAACTATTAACATATGCATATCTGAGCTTTCGCGTAATAACATTCCTCTAAATGGCTTTTCTGAAAATCAAATTAAGACCATGCTGGATCTTACCACTAAAAATTCACATTTCCTGTTCAACAACACCTTGTATGAACAAATATATGGCGTTGCGATGGGCTCCCCACTAGGTCCAACCTTAGCTAATGCATTTCTCTCTCATTGCGAACAGAAATGGCTTGACACCTGTCCAGTTAACTTTAGGCCTGTTCTGTACAGAAGGTATGTGGATGACACTTTTATTCTTTTTAATAACAGTGATCAATGCTCAAAATTTTTAGAATACCTTAACTCACAACATCCTGCCATTAAATTTACATGTGACGTTGAAAATAATAATAATTTACCTTTTTTAGACATGCTCATTAACCATAATGCTAATGGATTTTCCACATCAATTTACCAAAAAAATACGTCCACTGGTCTCCTTACACACTTTGATAGCTTTATCCCGTTTACGTATAAACGAAACCTTGTTACATGCTTACTAAACAGAGCTTACAACCTGTGCTCCACATATCTTAATTTACACTTTGAAATTTCTTTCTTACATGACATCCTGAAAGGTAACTGCTATCCACAACACTTATTAGAAAACATTACCAACACCTTCCTAACAAAGAAACTCACAAATCCAATTAAGATACCAACTGTATCTAAATTTACTATATACTCGTGTCTTCCTTATACTGGCAAACAAATTTTTTAAATTTAAAAAATCAACTTAAACGCACACTTGGTTGTTCCTACCCTCAAGTGGATTTAAGATTAGTTTTTAAATCCACATCACGCATAAAAAATTTCTTCCCTACTAAAGATCTCCTCTCCATTCCTTATTGTTCTTGGCTTGTCTATCTTTACACGTGTGGAGACTGTAAGGCCTCCTATATTGGCAAAACCAAATGCCATTTAAAAGTCAGAACCTATGAACATATGGGAATTTCCATTAAAATGCAAAAAAAATTGAATAACCCCTGTGTTTCCTCTATACGCCAACACAGTGAAGAAACAGGACATCAACCTTTACTATCAAATTTCTTAATCCTCTGCAAGTCTAATACTGACCTGGAATTATTGATCAAAGAAACCCTCCACATCAAACAACACTCTCCAACTTTGAACAACATGCAGTCTTCATTTAAATTATACATTTTTTAATATGTTCGTATTACTAATTTTTTTTTTCGTTGTGTTTTCTTGCTGTAGTTTCTCCCCATGATTACTGTTTTATTTATTTAATTATC
>NW_013746415.1:0-417 GCF_000517525.1 Limulus polyphemus
TACATACCTCGAAACGTCTTTCAGTAAGTGTCCTACAGAACAATAAGTCATTCATTTATTATATTTAGCTGTAGGATGATAAAAGTAATTATTGGTTACAATAACTGTATGTTTTACTTGGGAAAGTGAAAGCTGCTTAACTTTACTATTATCTAAAATAACAACATTCAATTGAAGATTAAAAATGCATAAAACTTTGAGATTGTCTGACATTAAGACACTATTAAGAAATCACACATTTACAATCTGGACACTGTCTTTTCAGAATTACAGAGGCTCCTACGTGGTCACACAGATACAGCAGTGATTCTACAGTACAAAAATACCAATGTGGAAATATACTGACATCATTACCGTTCACATTTCAAACAACCTTTAACTAAGAAGAGAGGAGGTGAAACAGCATTCACCTTGGTC
>NW_013746416.1:0-1106 GCF_000517525.1 Limulus polyphemus
ACTGCTTAAATTTTTCCAAGAACATGTTGATGGTCTCATCCAATGTAATGTTTGTTAATAAAGAAGTTACATCAAAGCTAGTTATAAAATATTTATTATGAGAGTGTAGGTTTTTATCTCTTTTAAGGGGTGAGAACGAGTCCAGGACAGAAAATTCATTAAATGTTAGCGTTTAAAAATAGGTACAATGAATTTGACTACTTTGTAACTGTACGTTCTGAATGTTAAAAGCATGTGCTGTAATAGATTATTTTATTTGTGAACCTGAGGAAGGCCGTGCATTATACTAGGTCTCAATCCACAAAGGCATGATTGGTTGAACATATTGTCAGCAATAATGTTTTTGTTTTACGTCCCTAAGGAAGTATTGTAGTTTTCTCCTCTTTGAAAAGTTTGGGAGAGCGTATCTGATGTAAGAGGTTGGAACTGTAATATCACTCAGAATGTTGTTCATTTTATCTGCTTTGTCTAATGACACAAATTCATTTCTTTTGTCCAGTAATAATGCAACTTTATCTGGAGTGTATGAAAGCTCTTTTAGAGCTAAACATTATTCCTTTTTAAGGGAGAAGGAATGATGAAAAGAACTAAGATTATGAAAGGATAAAAATGCAAGAGTTTCGAAATAAGTCTTAGGTTAGAGTAGGATTATTAGCAGCATAAATAGGCAAGTTTATTATGTTCTTATATGCAATTTCAAAATAACACATGTAGTCAGCAAAAGTTACATTAGTTGGTGAAACAAGGAAATTAAGACCTCTTCTAAGGGCTGTTTTGTAGGATTTGGAATAACGTAACAAATTAATCTTAAGTAAACATAGATACACTTCATGTTGTTTATAACTTCATTTTGCTTATGCTCATGATGAGCAAATTTTCCGTTATTACATCTAGAAATTCAACCTATTAAATGTATAAAGTCCACCCCAATAAGTGTGTTTTTAAAATCAGTCTTCCTCTTGTTGAATTTTGCTGTGTGACGAGTCTTATGTTGGTGCTTCATTTTGCGTTCTTTTTCCAGCAGTAGTTTTTGATATTGATTGTAGGCTAGATGATTACCCAGGTGAAAATTCGGGAGTTTAAAATGAAGGAACTTGGCTATTACA
>NW_013746417.1:0-650 GCF_000517525.1 Limulus polyphemus
TGACCAACTATGTAGAAATATATAGGGTGTTATGGACGACTATATAATAAATAAACAGGGTTTTATGGACAACTATGTAGAAATATAGAGGGTATGTTTGATAATAATGTAATAGATACACGTGGTGTTATGAACAGCTGTGTAATAAATACATAAGTTGTTATGAGAACAACTATGTAATAAATACACCGGGTGTTAAGGACAACTATGTAGAAATATAGAGGTTGTTATGGACGTCTATGTAATAACTACACAGAATGTTATGGACATCTATGTAGAAATAAAGATGGTTTTATGACCAACTATGTAGAAATATATAGGGTGTTATGGACGACTATGTAATAAATAAACAGGGTTTTATGGACAACTATGTAGAAATATAGAGGGTATTTTTGATAATAATGTAATAGATACACGTGGTGTTATGAACAGCTGTGTAATAAATACATAAGTTTTTATGAGAACAACTATGTAATAAAAACACCGGGTGTTAAGGACAACTATGTAGAAATATAGAGGGTGTTATGGACAACTATTTAATAAATATACAAGATGTTATGGACAACTATGTAGAAATATAGAGGGTGTTATGTACAACTATGTAATAAATACACAGGATGTTATGGACAACTATGTAGAAATATAGAGGG
>NW_013746418.1:0-1485 GCF_000517525.1 Limulus polyphemus
GACAACTATTTAGAAATATAGAGGGTGTTATTTACAACTACGTAATAAATACACAGGATGTTATGGACAACTATGTAGAAATATAGGGGGTGTTATGTACAACTATGTAATAAATACACAGGGTGTTGTCTGCTGTACCGTACAGCAGGACAACTATGTAGAAATATAGAGGGTGTTATGGACAACTATGTAATAAATATACAAGATGTTATGAACAACTATGTAGAAATATAGAGGGAGTTATGGACAACTATGTAATAAATACACAGGATGTTATGGACAACTATGTAGAAATATAGAGGGTACTTTTGATAATAATGTCATAGAGACACGTGGTGTTATGAAAAACTGTGTAATAAATACATAAGGTGTTATAAAAACAAATTTGTAATAAATACACCGGGTGTTATGGACAACTATGTAGAAATAAACAGTATGTAATGGACAAATATGTAATAAATACACAGAATGTTATGGACTACTATGTAATAAATACACAGTATGTTATGGACAACTATGTAGAAATATGGAGCGTGTTATGGACAACTATGTAATAAATATAAAGGATGTTATGGACAACTATGTAGAAAGATAGAGGTTGTTATGGACGTCTATGTAATAACTACACACAATGTTATGGACATCTATGTAGAAATATAGATGTTGTTATGACCAACTATGTAGAAATATATAGGGTGTTATGGACGACTATGTAATAAATAAACAGGGTTTTATGGACAACTATGGAGAAATATAGAGGGTATTTTTGATAAAAATGTAATAGATACACGTGGTGTTATGAACAGCTGTGTAATAAATAAATAAGTTGTTATGAGAACAACTATGTAATAAATACACCGGGTGTTAAGGACAACTATGTAGAAATATAGAGGGTGTTATGTACAACTATGTAATAAATACACAGGATGTTATGGACAACTATGTAGAAATATAGAGATTACTTTTGATAATAATGTAAAAGATACACCATATTTCTACATAGTTGTCCATAACATCCTGTGTATTTATTACATAGTTGTTCTTATAACACCTTATGTATTTATTACACAGTTCTTCATAACACCAAGAGGGTACTTTTGATAATAATGTAAATGATACACGTGGTGTTATGAACAACTGTGTAATAAATACATAAGGTGTTATGAGAACAATTAGGTAATAAATACACCGGGTGTTATAGACAACTATGCAGAAATATAGAGGGTGTTATGGACGACTATTTAATAAATATACCGGATGTTATGGACAACTATGTAGAAATATAGAAGGTGTTATGGACAACTATGTAGAAATATAGAGTGTGTTATAAGAACAACTATGTAGTAAATACACTGGGTGTTATGGTCAACTATGTAATAAATACACAGGGTGTTGTGGACAACAACGTAGAAATAGAGAGGGTGTTATGGACGACTATGTAATAAATACACAGGGTGTTGTGGACAACTACGTAGAAATATAGAA
>NW_013746419.1:0-1640 GCF_000517525.1 Limulus polyphemus
ATGTTATATGACACTGGAACTGATCTCAGTTAAAATTGTGTTTTTTTTCACTATTTATTATGTTATATGACACTGGAACTGATCTCAGTTAAAATTGTGTTTTTTTTTTCACTATTTATTATGTTATATGACACTGGAACTGATCTCAGTGATGTACATGAAGAAAGACATATCGACAAATTAGATCCATATCTTTTGCCAAAGACGATATTTCCGTTATTGAAAGCATGCAAATCTTTATTGAATTCTGTATTGATATGGACTATTTTTATTGCTAAAATGAAATGTTTGATATCCAATATGTCGGAATTGAACGAAACAGAAAATTTTATAATGTTACGCGCAAGGCCACTATAGTCCATGTTGGAAAGTTTTACATAATTATAATTAACTATTCTTAATATTTTTATTTTTTTTATAAGACCTAAGTCAAAACTATTGAACATGTCAATTTAACTTATACCACCTAGTGTTCTGCTCGTCTATGTTTTGAACACTGATCGTAATTACTAAATTCTTTTACTTCTATCTTAGGGGTTTGGTTGATCTTCCTATGTTTTGTTACTTAAACCTTTAAAATCGTTCTTCCTAAAATCTCTGTAGTTGTTATCTTTTTACGACTTAATTTTTCTCAAATATGTCAATGGATATTTTCTTTTGGTGTACATAAGTTCCTTCATGATTTTGATATACATCATGTAAGAAGAAGTCGGTTGGCCATTTAATGAACCCTAATAAATGGTTGGAGAAAAAGAAACGGTGGATGATGTTTCACTGTTTCCGAACAACACTAATAGAGAGTTCAGCAGGATATGCTACTAATAGTATTCATTATATAAAATATTTGTTTTCAATTTGTCCTTACTGAGAGTCAGCTCAAACTTAATGATTTGTAATACTCCAATTCGGTTTTAGAATCCCACTGTGAAACCTTATGGGATGGCTGTTTGTGCAGTTGTTTGGTAACACAAACTTTATATTTTGATGAGATTCTTGTGTTTTTCATTTGAGTAGCCTAAATGTTTCTCAATTCACACTAAAGTATTAACACTGTGGTCGTTCAATCTGAGCTGAAAGTGAGAAGGCCTAGATGAAGCCAATCTTGTGTCCTTACCAATTATATGTATGAACACAAAAAATTGAAAAATAGGAACATTATTAAATAAGTGCATAGCTGTTCATACATCGTTCTGTTTGACTTATTGTTTGTTTTACACAAAGAAGAAAACTAACTGAGTTATAAGATTCTCCAACACAGTATTTATAGCAGCCTTAAAATGCCTCATTTTAAAGACCTTCTTACAAATATAAAAAACCGTTACTCATACCCTTAAAATTCATAAATATAATATTTTATTTTCATACTAGAGAAAGTTTTTTCTTAAAAATTATGACAATTGTAAATTATATCTTTAACTATACATTTTCTATGTAAAATCTGTAAAGGTGTATTTTCTGATAAAGTGCAATACTTACAGTATAATAATTTTGATAATAATAATAACTTTATTTATATCACAATAAATCCAGGTTACCAAAGCACATCCAATGCTGAACACTTACTGGAGTATAATAATGTTACGTATCTGCTTGTTTGATAATTTCCGGTAGAATTTCTTTCCGAGGAACTTCAGTGATAC
>NW_013746420.1:0-1635 GCF_000517525.1 Limulus polyphemus
TTCTAGATACGTTTTTTGGTTACAAATGTAGGGATACTTTATTGTTTGGTAAAAATCTTAACATCTTAAGATATACATTTAAAGATGTGAACCAAAGCTGTGAAGATAGATGTTTACATTACTAAATAGAAACATTGATGATATTACAACATTTTTATGTAAATAAGCTTAACCAGTGTTTAATATAAACGAATGGAAGTGGTTTGTAAGTTGTTTAAAATGAATGGTTAGTCAGGTAATAAAATTGATCAGGAAAGTTCGTAAGTATATTTTTCTCCTTAGTGTATTGTCTGTTTCTTTATATAGGAAACAACTGTATTCATAATTCTAACACACAAAGAAACAATATCCAATGAACTAACTAATGTGTACGAAACGTCAAGACAATCGTGTAGTAAAGAACTTAGTCAACCAAGTACGAAAGATTTGGACTGTAGAACAACAATAAATAACGACAAATTATGTGCATCATTGGAAGAAGATTCAGCCAATGTGAACGTTGATGACGAACAACCGTACAATGATGGCGATGTTAAACTTCATGTGTCACCAAAAGAAGCTCTGAAAATGAAATAATTTTATCTTTTATCTATAGTTTGTATTTGCTCATATTTTCCATTCATGTTTGTAAATGTGTTTTATAAGGTAAGTTTATGAACTTGATATTAGTTTATTTTCTAAGGTTTCTTTCAAGTTATAACCATGAAAGATTATAACTCTATTAACTACGATTTTCATTTAAAAATCAATGATATTCTCATCATAAACCATTTTGTAATACAGGATGGAACCGAACCCTTAAGTATAAAAATATTCATTGTGATGTTCAAACTAATATAAAATAAGAATAACTTGTAGTTAGTTACAAACTAAGTACCAACAATAGGACTGTGTTGAGACTTAAAAAATACTTTCTTACTATTTTTCAGACATATGGACAGACGTTTATACAAGACGACAGGTTTCTAGCCACCACTGGTTCTGTAGCTGGAGTTGTCATGCCCTCAGTCGAGTGAGTGTGGGCTTAACTCATGACAAATTATCTTACAAGGTAAGAATGTGTAAAGTGATGTAACTTGTGTTGTTATAAATAATTATTGAAATAATATTAGTTGTATCAAATGTATACAGTCGTTATGGCTCAGCGGTTAAATAGCGGGCTTATAATATTAAAATTCGGGTCTCGATCCTTGCCGCGGGAACAACATAATCCCGTTGTTTGCTTTACAAGTAAAGTGAAAATAATTGTGTTTAATGATACTCAAAGATGTGGAAACAGTGAAAATTGTTTTGAAAAATCTAGTAAACAACTCTTTTGAGAGACTGATTAAAATAATTCTATGTAACACGGAGAAAAGGATTATCCAAACTATTTCACCTCACACACCTAATCAGTATTTAACGTAGTTTTTATCACAGATATAAAAGAATACACAAAGTAATATATATTTAAGGAAAATCAGGACAGAATAATATGTACGTGTAATAATTTGTTATTCAACTGAACCTTATGGGACTCAATATCAATTTTCTTCTGGATTGCAATTACAACGATGACAAAGTTAGTTCAACAATGACTGTAGATCTGGAACACTGTTGAATTTGTTGGCATTCCCAAGATGGACATTAGACAAA
>NW_013746421.1:0-1635 GCF_000517525.1 Limulus polyphemus
TCTCTCGATCTATTTACTTTCGTTCCATTAATCCACATTAACTCGTTTTTTTTCCCCCATTTATCTATCCAATTTTTTCTCTTTATCTATGCCCCCCCCAGTGGCACAGCGGCATGTCAGCTGACATAGAACGCTAACAAACCGGGTTTCGATACCCGTGTTGGGCAGAACACCGATAGCCCATCGTGTGGCTTTGTGCTTAACTACAAACAAACCTTTATTCATCTAATAGTTTTCTAAACATCTGTTATTTTTGTGACATTATACGCTATCAACTAAAAGCATTTCTAAAAGTGTTTTTTAAAACTTTTCTTGAGTTGTTGGACTGGAAAAAAAAAGTAAAACAAACAGCAAAAACACAGAAGGAATGGTATATCTGAGAGCCAGAAGGACCGGGGTAAACTGATAAAACTGGTAGAACTATGTGGTTTATGACACGTAAAGATACTAGAAAATAAAAATAAAAATCTAATGATCTGAAACAGGTCTTTTGTTTTTGTAGAACAGTCAATGATTTTTCCTAGTTCTATATATACTTCTAAGTAACAACAGTCTTTGCTAATGAGCCACATGTTCCGTACAACACAGTTGACAAATTTAGGCATTTTCTGTTGAAAGATTTAATAAACAACGTCCTTTCTTCCCCTTCACAAGCCCCCCAGTGGCACAGCGGTATGTCTGTGGACTTACAACGCTAGAATCCGGGTTTCGATACCCGTGGTGGGCAGAGCACAGATAGCCCATTGTGTAGCTTTGTGCTTAATTACAAACAAACAAACTAATTCTCCCCTTCACTGGCTTAGTTATTAGCATACCAGACTCTGAATTTGAGGGACCATCCCTTCACTGGCTTAGTTGTTAGCATACCAGACTCTGAATTTGAGGGACCAAAGCTTGTGCCCGTTGCCGCAATATCGCACTCTGCACTTTGTGGACGCGGGTGCATTATAAGAAAGAGAGAAGAGGCGACACCCCACTGTTCGATTAACATAGCCCTAGAGTTGGCGGTGGGTGCGTTTGATTATTTGCCTATCCTCTGGTCTGTCACTTAAAAATTAGGAACGACTATTAGTTGCGATAAATTTTGAAACAAACTAAACTTCTGACATTGATCAAAAGGCTTCCTAGAGGAAAATAACAACACTAAATGTTCGATAAAGCATGAGCTTATTAATAGTTACATTTGTCATAAGACATTCGTATCAGGACTATTATGTTTTCACACTACTCTTTTTATTCAGTCCCTCAGAGAAGGCGTTCAAGCACAACAGTTGTTGTTGTAACAAATGGCTTATATAATTAGTGTTCTGACCACTACTGTAGTTGTTGTGTCCCAACCAGCCCAATGAGCTCTGTATCGAGCGAAACGCGCCGTTGGCAACGGATATGGCGAACATAATGTTTGTTCGAATACTGAATAAAGAATGTAGTGTTAAAAATATAATAAGTCTGATACTAATGTCTTATGACAAATATAATCAATTATAACCATATTTCGCCTGCTTAGAAAAGGCGTTCACACCGTAACAAAAGTGAATTTAATCAACTGTTTAGATTTCAAAGGACTCAAAGAGATCAGACCCTCCCCACCCCAGTTACTCTTATTAGGAAAATAACACATACAACTTAAGTATT
>NW_013746422.1:0-1636 GCF_000517525.1 Limulus polyphemus
TTCGTTCATGATACTGTTTGTTTTAGCGCGAATATTGAGATTAAGTGTATCGCAGAGTTATATTCGGAGAGAATAAACCAGTTTTATTAAGTAAAGACTTGTGTCGCTTAAGTTTCGTCGGTACGAAGTTACGGAAAATCAATTAAGAAACGGAGACGTAACACTATTATGTACGGTTGGCAAGTTTCTCCTATATACGTACTAGAGCAAATCTGCCCCAAGTAACTTCGCAAACAACGTTTTAACCATTGCATCGATCATGTAGTCCATATTTAGTGGCTTTATAGTCATTTTTTTTCTTTCTTTATGCTGAACTTGTTATTAATGACTTAAGGAGAGATGCCTGGTTTTTGCACTATTTTAATAGGTAAGTCTGATATTCTAATTATTCTCTTCAGTTTTGTGATGACATTATCACTTATATATGGAATCACCCAAGTGACATGGTTGAAAGTAACATGTCTGTTGTGTTTTAATATCAAAATTTCTTACTATATTTTGTATAAATTCCAATGGGACATAAGAGAGTATACTTCCATACTTCTCTTTTCTATTACAATCTTCACAAATCCTATGGAAGTAACCAATAACTATTTATTTACTACAAAAGATAATGTGAGTGGAAGTGCAAACAAAGGGTTTTAATAGTTGGCATGCAAAAAATATCAGTAATGATTTCCTCATCATTAACATGGATGATAGTATCTAAAAACGGTAAAGTTATACTTGGTATGGCAAAAGCAAATGTAAATTTTATGAACAGATAAGGCTATATTCAATAACTCGTGAAAACGGATAAGAAACTCTTAGTTAAGGTTCCGCACACTCTAAATATATCATCTACGAATTTGTATCCGATTGATTGGCTATTATTCCTTTCTGTTTTTCTGGGGTAAATCAAACTTATTATCTTTAGGACAGCCGTAGAATTCATGGAATCGACTGTTATGTGGTTTTAAACTATTCAATAATTGCAGAGCTACACAAGTATCTTTATTCAATTCATTTAAAACAATTCTATTTTTATTTTCAAGTATTATAATAGAATCTCTTGTTTAACTTTAGATAGTTACTTCATTTAATATATGAGTATCAATCTTTCGCTCGTAACCACTGTTACGTATTAGAATTTCAAATGGTCTGAAATTGAGTTAATAGATAATTTAAATTTAGTAGTTAAGTTGTACTTTGGATTTAGTATTTAAATATATACCGATATATAGTCAGTTTATGATATTGGCCAACAAGATTGAAACACAGTTTTCTTTTTTAACACAAATACGTTTTAATATACACACAACAAAACAATTTACAATAACAGTTATTACAAACAATGATTTATAGACAAAAGTTTCACAAACTTACAAGCAATATAAAATTTTCTTTCTAGTCTGGAACTTCCCTCATATCTTGTCGAGGGTTCACAATGAGCGAGTTAATTACGAGTTGATGTAGGTACAATTCGCTTCACGGGAAGCTAGCTAGCTTTGTCCTTCACTGATCACACACCGATTTTTTCAATGGTGACGTTAGGTAATCTTTTCGTAAAACACTAATGTCCGATGAGAATCCACTGAAGTTAAATGATTTGTAACATTCGAATTCTGTAAATGTTCCTGGTCAAATATCTGAACTT
>NW_013746423.1:0-1638 GCF_000517525.1 Limulus polyphemus
AATGGTCAATGTATCCTCCTTGTGTAACACACAACAAATCGTTCTTTAACGTATCTAATTCGCTTTTAAATTTACTGATGTTTTCCATTTGTACCTCTTGCCATTGTTGTTGATTTTCCTGTAGTTGATGCTGACTTTCTTGTAGTTGCTGCTGACTTTCCTGCAACTGTTGGAGACTTTCTTCCTGTTTCCTTTCTTGTTTCAGTTGCCACTGCTGTAATCTCTCTTCTTGTTTATTTTCTTCTTCCTCCAACAACTGTTGTAATCTCTCTTGTTTATTTTGCTGTTCGAGCTGCCATTGTTGTAGGTTTTCTTGCCACTGCTGTAATCTTTCTTCTTGTTTCTTTTCTCGTTCTTCTTGTTTCTTTTCTTTTTCCTCTAACAACTGCTGTAATCTCTCTTGTTTAATTTCTCGTTCTTCTTGTTTCTTTTCTTTTTCCTCTAACAACTGCTGTAATCTCTCTTCTTGTTTAATTTCTCGTTCTTCTTGTTTCTTTTCTTTTTCCTCTAGCAACTGCCGTAATTTCTCTTCTTGTTTAATTTCTCGTTCTTCTTGTTTTATTTCTTGTTTTTGTATTGCTGCCATCAAGTCTGCTAGGCTGTAGTTTGATTTGCCGCTTCTCGTTTCCATTTTTTTTTCTATCCCACTCTCTGACACCAATTTGTTAGGTCTCCGTTTGTTAATTAACTTCCGTAACTTCGTTCCGACGAAACTTTAGCGACATAAGTTCTTTACTTAATAAAACTGGTTTATTCTTTCCGAATACAACTTTACGATACACTTATTTTCAACAATCGCGCTAAAACAAACGCTATATCAACGAACGTCAATAATATTTCTGACTGCAGTTCAATTACTCACTATCTACACACACACATTACATTATTGTTCCCGTCACGTTGTCACCCTCTTTTATATACCAGCTTACCCTATATCTAGTAAATACTAGAGCATTCGCCAAGGTACAGGATAGTTCTAGAAAATAGGTGGCGCCACACCAGTCACGTGACCTCGATGACTCAACAATAGGTATATTTATTATCATCTAAACAAAATATTGCTGATAACAAAGGCCTGCAAATTTAAACTTCATAAGTGTTGTTTTGGTTTTAATAACGGATTTTCCATAATTCAACTACGCACATTTCGAAAATAATATTCAATTTTTTCTGTCTCGTAAGCATTTTTTACAAATCTAGTAGAAGAAAAAACTTTAACATAGATCAAATTATTATTACGTTTACCACAATGAAAATTTTCTAATATTATGTTTGTTAACAAAAATACAAAGGGATGAACATTGATATCAAACGAATATGCATCTTCATTGATACTGATTTTTTGTGTTAAATCTACGTCTTTTAGTCTCAAAACTATATGTTGTGGTCTTTCTTTTATGTATTGAGTCTGCAGAATCTCGTTTTAATGACCAGCAGTAATCAGCCATGATGCTGATGGTCCACCTTCCAAAATACTTCCTCTCCTTTTCCCTGATGTCTTGAGGAAACCTTTCCCCCTTGTACTTCACTGACGGCACCGAGATTTTCAGTGAAATAGTCAATATGTGAGTTTAAGAAATGAACTTTCAAGCTCATATTACCGCCCAACTCTTCGAATTTATCGAGCATTTTATTGAC
>NW_013746424.1:0-2402 GCF_000517525.1 Limulus polyphemus
TTCAATAACAAATATTGCTAGATTGGTTCTTCACTCAGTATTAAAGAATTATTCAATACCAAATAATGCTAGATTGGTTCCTCACTCAATACTGAAGAATTATTCAATACCAAATATTGCTAGATTGGTTCCTCTCTTAGCAGTGAAGAATTATTCAATACCAAATATTGCTAGATTGGTTCCTCACTCAGTACTGAAGAATTATTCAATACCAAATATTACTATATTGGTTCCTCACTCAGTACTGAATAATTATTTAATATCAAATATTACTAGATTGGTTCCTCGCTCAGTGCTGAAGGATTATTTAATACCAAATATTACTAGATTGATTCCTCACTCAGTACTGAATAATTATTCAATACCAAATAATGCTAGATTGGTTCCTCACTCAGTACTGAAGAATTATTCAATACCAAATATTCCTAGATTGGTTCCTCACTCAGTACTGAATAATTATTCAATAACAAATAATGCTAGATTGTTTCCTCACTCAGTACTGAAGAATTATTCAATTCCAAATATTGCTAGATTGGTTCCTCACTCAGTACTGAAGAATTATTCAACACCAAATATTGCTAGTTTGGTTCCTCTCTCAGTACTGAAGAATTATTCAATACCAAATATTCCTAGATTGGTTTCTCACTCAATACTGAATAATTATTCAATACCAAATAATGCTAGATTGGTTCCTCACTCAGTACTGAAGAATTATTCAATAACAAATATTCCCAAATTGGTTCCTGACTCTGTACTGAAGAATTATTTAATAACAAATATTGCTAGATTGGTTCTTCACTCAGTATTAAAGAATTATTCAATTCCAAATACTGCTAGATTGGTTCCTCACTCAGGACTGAAGAATTTTTCAATACCAAATATTACTATATTGGTTCTTCACTCAGTACTGAAGAATTATTTAATACCAAATATTACTAGATTGGTTCCTCACTCAGTACTGAAGAATTATTCAATAACAAATATTGCTAGATTGGTTCCTCACTCAGTACTGAAGAATTCTTCAATTCCAAATATTGATAGTTTGGTTCCTCACTCAGTACTGAAGAATTATTCATTTCCAAATATTGCTACATTGGTTCCTCACTCAGTACTAAAGAATTATTCAATACCAAATATTGTTAGATTGGTTCCTCACTCAGTACTGAAGAATTATTCAATTCCAAATATTGATAGATTGGTTCCTCACTCAGTACTGAAGAATTATTCAATTCCAAATATTGACAGATTGGTTCCTCACTCAGTACTGAACAATTATTCAATACCATGTATATGTCTGATATACTTAGCTTGAAGTAGCTTAGAATAATTAGTCTTTTCTAAGTAATGTAGTATGAATTTACAGCTGACGATCTCGTTTATTTAAAAATTACTGAAACGTCATCATCATCCTCGACTAGCCCAGCAGAATAAATTGACTTGTGAATTCCCAGGAACTATTTATTCAAATATTTACATAACACAACTCTCGCACTGAGCAGCGAACACAATGAAATCTTGGACTGTGCACATACTTTATTATTTGTACGTTGCCTGTAATACAAATCTTACCAATCAAAACTGGTACTTGATATTAAGTCCTACTAATGTATCCTATATTTATATGTTAGGTGACATGTAAAATATAAATTACATGTTAGAGTTTTTAATTGAACAAAATCCCCCCCCCCTAAAACAACAACAACACATTTTTGACTTTTAAACAAGTTACTGTACTTATATAGTGTAGTGAGTATGATATATAACAGAAATATACATATTTCCCCCCAAAGTCGTTAGGTGAGAGGAGACTTAATGAAAGTGTCAATACAGACTAATGAATTATGACATCATAGATTACCATATAAGCCTCGTAGACGCTTGTGTTTCTTTTGATTTAATTATCGTGCATGCATTAGGTTTATGGGGTGTATGAAGGAGTGTACCATATCACACCCCATACAGTTTTGATTTCCAATAATATCACAGAGGAACAGTCCTGATTTCCTACATATTATAAAAAAACATAATGCAGATTTCTTTAATACCTTAAAGTCGAGTATTTTTTATGATATATTACCACGATTAACGTTCATATACATATAACGATTGATACCCAGCACCTTATGTACACAAATTATCTAATAAGGATAAAAAACATTTTAGTTCCATAAACAGCCCCATATAACGAAATTTACTGTACTCAGCACCCAACATACACAAATCAAGATAAAATATTGTTACGTCTCTGCTCGTTTGATAATTTTCTTAATTTCTGGTATAAATTCTTTCTGAGGAACTTCAGCGATACAAGTCCTTTCATAATTAAAACTAGTTTATTCTTTCTCGATACAAACTTTGTAATACACTTAACAACTTTTATAACACACGCTGTAAATCACAGT
>NW_013746425.1:0-3788 GCF_000517525.1 Limulus polyphemus
CAATTTGTCAAATGTATTAGAACCTCTGCCTAATATTGGGTTGACACGCGATCTATGCAATATATTTATATAGAATAGCAAATAGAAGTCCTTTAAATGTATTCGTGAAAATTGTGTTTACTATATTAGACAAGACTTTTTTACTTTTGTTTTTGATTGTTGTTAAATACCAAGCTCCACAACGGGCTAGCTGTGCTCTTCCTACCCTGGGTATCGAAACCCGGTTTCTAGCGTTATAAGCCTACAGACTTACTGCTGTTCCACTGGGGGGTATATTTCTCACATCAGTAATGCTAAACATTTTTGAAAGTTTTAAAAACTTTAGTAGAAATCAAACGTAAAACAATTTCTAAACGAAAAAAAAACAAAACAGGCATGAGTTAGTGATTAGCGTGCTAAGAGTGTGAATCCCTCGTAAAGCTTTGCGCGAAATTAAAAAAACAATCTTACCTGAATGCTACAGAGTATAACTTTCTATGTATTGTTTATTTTGAATACTTGCATGTATTTATTACAGGTATTTCAGCATGTTTGGGAGTTGCTTAACAATATTGAAGTTAATTGCTGTGCCGAACATTTGTATAACGAAAAGAAAAATTTGGAGGTTATTTACACAATTACAGAACTCGCATATAAACATTTGGAATATTTTGTTTATAAAATGTATCTCTTTAAGCTTATTTCTTCTTATCCAACAGATCGCCTAAAGGAATTTCAATCAATAACGTAATTGGCTCTTTTTGTCATAATCACACAAATATTGCATTATCTCAGCTATTTTGTTTATTTGTTTTTTTAGCTCTTACTGATTATGTTATGTTTTTTATTGAGTGTAATAGAATGTTAACAGACGAAAATATGATACATTAAATTTATTTGTGATTGAATAGTTATTATATTGCTATATGTTAATTCTTGCCTGTGCTATGATGTAGGGAGGATGCCATCCCTACTATCTTTTTGAATTGTTTTAGAAGGATTGCTATTAGCTAAGCCTACATTTATTTCCTTTTTGAAAGGTTTTTCTTAACTCATTTGATTGTTGTAAGTTTTTAAAGGAACACCAAATTTGTGTAAGAAGGCTAACTTTATGATTATTATTATAATTACTAATAGTAATTAATAATACTTATAAAACTATGTCACCTCAATGAAATTGTGGATAGCATTGTTTTAGTTTGTGAGTTATCGTGTAATAAAAAGAAGCAGACGAAAGAAGAACAAGAAATTGAAACTTTTTGCTGTGATATTTACAGTCTTCCCAGAACTGTGTAGTATTGTAAAGTTCTAATGAACTACTGAGGAAATATTTAAAACACCATTTCGATGAACAATCCGAGCCATCCCTACATAGGCAGTACTGCCGCCTGCCTAATATATAGTTCACAAAGTAATTTCCACTACTCTTATGCTCTACTGCTTTTCACCTTGTATATTAATGTGTTGTACATTAAGATATTTCTTTTGAAATTTTTTATATATATACATACCATTATCTTTAGAGTAAGACAAATAATAGAACTCCTTGAAAGATAAAGATAGTATCGAAGTGTCAATAATTCAAGTTTCGATTAAAGTTAATAGACAATTAATACCATTTAGGCTCAAAAAGGTTACCATAATATCAAAAGGAAGTATAAGTAGTTATCGTATAAAACACTAGCTTTGACACAGGCATTTATAAATTATATTTATGCTGGGGGTAATAAATCAATCATACTTTTTAAGAATTGCACGATGAAACAAAGGGATAACTTTTATAAATTTAGTCCTTCCGTGGGTGAGCGGTAAGTTTACGAACTTCCAACGATAAAATGTGAAGTGGACAGAGCAGATAACTTAATGTGACTTTGCGCTGAAACAAATCAAACTAATTTTATGCTTATAGCACCTTTTTTCTTTTTGGAGGATCAAAAACGTTTTATTTATATTACAAAGTTACTGATATTACAATAAAGGCCTGCGATAGTTTTATTGTCTTGAAATTGTTGCATGTTCTAGAGTAGTTCCTGTACGCTGAATCCGAAAATGATATCCATTTTTCTCAATCACGTACAGATTTTTCACAAAACGTCATATGTACTTTTACATAAATGAATCATTTTCATTGAAATCGGGTCACATTTTATGCTTAAAATGTTTACAACCAATATAGATTTCTCCAGACCAATCGCGACGTGAGTCTTATCGATCGTTCTAAAACACACCGCTAATATTTATACGGTTAATAGGATGCATGACGTGTCATTTCTGTATAGTATTAGTTTGTGCGTGCACTTTGACATTATGTTTTTCTATTCAATATTACTTATTCGTCGCTATGGCAACAAGATGTTGTGTAAATGCCCCAAACATATTCTGTTATATTTGTGGTAAACTTGTTGTAAAGAAACAAAGGCAAAGCATTACAGAATTCGTCAGGAAAACGTATTACGCATATTTTGGAATAAAACTTTGGAACAAATCATGGGCTCTGCACAAAGTTTGCACCGCATGTGTCGAAGCGTTGATACAATGGACTAAAGGTAAGAAAAAGTCTTTGCCTTTTGGAATTCCAATGGTCTGGCGTGAGCCTAGAAACCACGAAGATTATTGCTATTTCTGCTTATGTAACGTGCAAGGCTAAAACACTCGAAATAAAAAGTGAGTTTATTATCCGAACCTTCAATCTGCTATAAGACCTTTTGCTTATGTACCTGTACCTACTCCACCGGAGATTCTTGATACAGTTTTATCTGATTCTTAATCTGATGTCAATAGAAATGATGATAGGGATTGTTTTTAAACTGAAACGTCTGATGAACCATAATTTTTCGCACAAGGTGAACATAATGATTTGATGAGAGATTTGTGTCTTCTAAATGATGTCCCTGGAGAAAATAAGTTCTTAGCCCGAAGTCTGGACCTCAAAATTTCTGAAGAGAAGGAGGTTTATTGCAACAATGTTGCTGAATTAATACCAACGCTAGGAGTCTATAAACCAAGTGAATGGCGATTGTTCATTGATTCCTCCAAAAAAAAAGCATAAAAGGTGTTCTACTTCACAATGGTGACACACGAAAATTTCGAACTTCTTCTTAATAAGGGCAGATACAAAGAACATGGATGGCTACTTTGTGGAGACTTAAAAATCCTTTGTATGTTGTTGGGTCAACAATTCGGTTATACAAAGTTTCTATGTTTTTTGTGTGAATGGGACAGCAGAGCACAAGATAAAGAAACAACAGCCACGCAGAGTTAGCCAAGATACCAAGATCGAAAAACATTAAACGTGAAAGTTTGGTTGGCACAAAGAAAGTCCTATTGCCTCCACTTCACATAAAACTGGGTTTGATGAAGCAGTTTGTAAAGGCCGTATACAAAATGGCGACTGTTTCATTCAATATCTATGTTGGCAATTCCCAGCTCTTTTAGAAGCGAAACGTAAAGAAAGGATTTTTGTTGGAAAGAACAGTTGAATAAAAAACGTGGATTGCCTTTAAAGATATTATTGACAACTTTTTAGGAAGCAATAAGAACCCAAATTACGAAAATATTGTCAATAACATGCTCGATAAATTCAAAGAGTTGGGTTGTAATATGAGCTTGAAAATTCATTTCTTACACTTACATATTGACTATTTTCATGAAAATCTCGGTACCGTCAGTGAAGAACAAGGGGAAAGGTTTCATCGAGACATCAGTAAAATGGAGAGGAGGTATCAAGGAAGGTGGAACATCAGCATGATGGCTGATTACTGCTGGTCATTGAAACAAGATGCTCCATACTCAATACATAAAGAAAAATC
>NW_013746426.1:0-3242 GCF_000517525.1 Limulus polyphemus
CAATCAATATAAAAAACAGTACAAATTTATCAATCAATATAAAACACAGTACAAATTTATAAATCAATATAAAAACAGTACAAATTTATCCTTCAAAGCAAAAAACAGTACAAATTTATCCTTCAAAGCAAAAAACAGTACAATTTGTCATTGAATATAAAATCAATGATAAAAAGGTACAAATTTATCAAACAATTTAAAAAACAAAACAAATTTATCAATTCATAAAAAATAATATAATTTATCATAGAATATAAAAAACAGTACAAATTTATCAATCAATATAAAATCTTTGCCGTAGATGACTCAATGTCTTCCTAATTCCGAGATGTCCTCCTGTTAAATTATCATGGGATTGACGCAGCACAACTTCTCGTAACTTCCTCGGTACCCGCACAGAGGTACTAAGGTTGGTACAGTCATCTCGATTCAAGGCCAAAAATGTCAGCTTTAAGAGAGGTTTGAGGGACTTTGCTGGCACTGTAATAAACCTGGGCACAAGAGAGTTCAATGCTGGAACCTTCTACGCAGGGGAGGTGCCACAGCAGGAAAGGCTGGTGTCCAGAAAAGTTGTTGGAACTGTGGAAAACACGGACATTTGATGAGCCAGTGTAGGAAGAACATTACCAAAAAGTTGGCCTCAAGGAGACCAGTAGTGGCTGGTGTTGAGCGACGCCCACCAACCCCCATCATGAAAGTCCCAACAGCTAGGTGTAAAATGCCAAGTACACACTGTGTCTATGTGACAGGAAAGTTGGATGGCCAAAGGTGCAACTTTGTCATAGACTCTGCGTCTCAGCAAACCCTTGTGAGCATCAAGGTTTTAGATCATGTAGGAGTACCAGAAGCCATACAGAAGCTTTGTGGTGTGACAGGACATTCTACAAGATTGTGGGGACCAGTGTGGGTAACTATTGAGTTCATGGGCATAAAAGACTGACAGAAAATATAATTGGTTGACATTGAAGACGAATGCATATTAGGATTGGACTATGTACTGCCGAGGAAGTTTGTAGTTGATTTTGATAAAATTACGTTTGGGAACAACAAAGGCCGAGTTCCGGTAACTGTTAAAAGAGAGGTTGAACTAATTAGGTGCCATCAAGCTGACGTCAAGCCGACTGAAAGAGTTGATGAATATGAAGTGTAACCAAATATAGATATCAAAGCAGAACAGGGGAAAGACCAAGATTTGAAGCCAATAATTGATTTCCTAAAAACAAGTGTTTTGGGCCCTGCTTGGGAGAAGGTGTCTTGTCTAACCCCTGTGATTAAGCACTATTGGGTGCAATGGGACCAGTTAAAGATTGCAGATGGTATTCTTGTACGGAGATGGGAAACTACCGATGGGAAAGTGACGACTTGGCAAACAGTTCAGAATCCGTGCTAAAGGGGAGAGCCTGTAAGAGCTGGCACAAGACTTGGAAAGCATGGCACACAAGGCCTACCCAACTGCACCACCCGAACACCTCAAGTTGATGCTGAGGGATCAGATCGTAGATGCCTTGGACAGTCCACAACTTAAGATACAAGTGAAGCAAGCACACCCCTCTACCATGCAGGATGCAATGGCCAGAGCTCTCGAATTTGAATCCTACGTTAAGTCGTCCTAAACCTAGCCCTGTAAACTTCTGACTGATTTTGGGTTCCGTACCTGAGTTCCAGAGCCTCTACCAGTGCTCTATAGTTGTGCCTGTCGTCTGCTGACAACTGTCCAAGTATTTCCAGTGGTTGTTCCTTCAAGCTCGTTGCCAGATATACTGCTTTCTGCTCCTCTGTCCATCCGTTCACCTCTGCCAGTAGCTCAAATTGTGCTCTATATGCTTCCCACGGTGCTCTCCCATCGTATTCTTGTGGGTTATTTCGAACTGGATCTCTCCTAGGACTGACATTCATATCTGGAATATGGCTTCTAACGGGACTGAATATGACTGCAGTCATTTTTGGAGGGTCTTCGGCTCAGTCTATCAGCATTACCAAAGGATTTTCCTTCTCTATATTCAAAAATATAATCATACTGGTCTATATTTCCGATCCAACGTGCTAATTGTCCCTCTGGGTTCTTTAATGATCTTAACCAGCGTAACGCAGCATGGTCTGTCCTAATGGTAAACCTTGCACCAATGAGGTAAGGATGGAAATATGTCAGACTCTTTACTACAGCAAGGAGTTCCCTCCGTGTTATACAGTAGTTCATCTCTGGTCTACTTAAAACCTTACTGAAGTAGGCCACCACATATTCGTTTTTGCCAACTTTCTGAGACAACACTCTTCCAATTCCGACATTACTAGCATCACAATCTAGTATGTACGGCAGTGAGGGATCTGGAAGCTTTAAAAGTGGAGCAGAGGCCAATTTTTCCTTCAACGTTTTGAAAGAATGCTGGCAAGAAACTGTCCATTCAAACTTTAGGCCTTTTTTAGTCAAATCATGTAGTGGAGCAGCTATAGTTGCAAAATCCTTCACAAATTTGCGGTAGTAAGTACAGAGTCCCAAGAAACTTCTTAGCTCTCCCACATTGTCTGGTGTTGGCCAGTCATGCACTGCTTTCACCTTATCAGGATCAGTTTGTACACCATTCTCACTATTACGTCTCCGTTTGTTAATTAACTTTCCGTAACTTCGTTCCGACGAAACTTTAGCGACACAAGTCCTTTCTAATAAAACTGGTTTATTCTTTCCGAATATAACTTTAACTATACACTCAAGTTCAACAATTGCGCTAAAACAAACGCTATAACAACGAACCTGCTCAATAATTCTCTCTGACTGCAGATCAATTACTCACTGTCTTCACACACTATTGCGTCATGTTGTCACCCTCTTATATATATATACCAGACTACCCTATCTAGTAAAAGCTAGAGCATTAACGAAGGAACAAGATAGTTCTAGAAACGTGGCGTCACATTAGTCATGTGACCTCGCTGACGCAACACTGCCCCTCCTTAGTATTGTTCGTCCCGAACAATAGCCACTTACAATAAACCAATAACAATAACTTGATTAAAATGTACAGAATTACAAACAGAAAATTCAACAAAGTCTCTTATTTTACGGGACGTATCTTCTTCCATACTGGTCTCCGATTTGTTTGCTTCTGCTTCATGTGGAGTTCATCTGCTTAATCAGTAAATGTCCAATCATCGGTAACAGTCACATCAGTGGTAGTAACTTCACCAAGAGCTTCATCGTTTCCCTTCTCAAAACTGAGTAGAGTTTCTTCTTCTACGGTTGCTTC
>NW_013746427.1:0-1226 GCF_000517525.1 Limulus polyphemus
TAACATAAAATAGCTTAATTCAGAAACGGTTTAAGTTTAAAATTAAATCGATATTTTTACTTTAGTGATAAAATTTATGCACTTTAGGCTTATTATACTGTTGCGTCAGCGAGGTCACGTGACTAGTGTCACGCCATCTGCTTTCTAGAACTATCCCGTTCCTTCGGGAGTGTTCTAGCATTTACTAGATTGGGGGGTGGTCTGATATACATATAAGATGGTCACGCGTGACGCGACAACTGTGTGTGTAGGTAGTGAGTAATTGAACTGCAGTCAGAGAGCATTATTGAAGTTGAGCACGTTCGTTGTTATAGCGTTTGTCTTAGCACGATTGTCGAAATTAAGTGTATCATAAAGTTATATTCAGAAAGAATAAACCAGTTTTATTAAGTAAGGACTTGTGTCGCTAAAGTTACGTCGGAACGAAGTTACGGAAAGTTAATTAACAAACGGAGACATAACAAATTGGTGTCAGAAGTGGGATAAAAAAAATGGAAACGAGAAGCGGCAAATCAAACTACAGCTTGGCAGATTTGATGGCAGCAATACAAGAGCAAGTCTTCTTGTTTCTTTTCTTTTCCTCCAACAACTGCTGTAATCTCTCTTCTTGTTTATTTTGTTGTTCGAGCTGCCACTGTTGCAGGTTTTCTTGCAACTGCTGTTGTCTCTCTTCTTGTTTCTTTTCTTGTTTATTTTGTTGTTCGAGCTGCCATTGTTGCAGGTTTTCTTGCAACTGCTGTTGTCTCTCTTCTTGTTTCTTTTAACGAGAAAATAAACAAGAAGAGAGATTACAGCAGTTGTTGGAGGAAAAAGAAAAGAAACAAGAAGAACGAGAAAATAAACAAGAAGAGAGATTACAGCAGTTGTTGGAGGAAAAAGAAAAGAAACAAGAAGAACGAGAAATTAAACAAGAAGAAAGATTACAGAAGTGGCTGGAGGAGAAAGAAAATAAACAAGAAGAGAAGTTACAGCAGTTGTTGGAGGAGAAAGAAAATAAACAAGAAGAGAAGTTACAGCAGTTGTTGGAGGAAAAAGAAAAGAGACAAGAAGAGAGACTACAACAGTGGCAAGAAGTACAAATGGAAAACATTAGTAAATTTAAAAGCGAATTAGATACGTTAAAGGACGACTTTTTGTCTTTTACACAAGGAAGATATATTGACCGTCGACATAATCAGCCCCAGACAATGGCAAGCCACTTACAGAGCCCGCAGCTAAACCCTAAT
>NW_013746428.1:0-1075 GCF_000517525.1 Limulus polyphemus
CCCGTCGTGTTAGTCCAGAAGAAGGGATGGGACCCAACGTTGCTGTGTGGACTTCAGGGCTCTTAACAGTATAACCGAAAAAGACTCATGCCCACTGCCAAGAATTGATTATACTCTTGATGCCGTAAGTGGAGCCAGGTGGTTTTCAACTCTGGACTTAAAGTCAGGTTTCCATCAAGTAAAAATAGCTGAAGCAGATAGACCTAAGACTGCATTTAGTTATGGCCAAGGTCTCTGGCAATATCGTGTGATGCCATTCGGGTTTAGCAATGCTCCAGCAACGTTTGAGAGGCTGATGGAAAGGGTACTGAAAGGCCTACAATGGATGATAGCCCTAGTGTACCTGGATGATGTCATTGTATTTGCAACAACTTTTGATGAGGAAATGTACCGGCGAGAGGAAGTATTCAAGCATTTGAAAGTAGCAAACCTCAAACTCCATCCCAAGAAATGCCACTTGTTCCAGAAAGAGGTGCTTTACTTAGGTCACATTGTAAGTGATCATGGTGTGCAAACTGATCCTGACAAGGTGAAAGCAGTGAGTAACTGGTCAACACCAGAAAATGTGGCAGAGTTAAGAAGTTTCTTGGGACTCTGTACCTATTACCGGACATTTGTGAAGGACTTTGCAACTATAGCTGCTCCACTACATGATTTGACTAAAAAAGGCCAGAAGTTTCAATGGACAGTATCTTGCCAGCATGCTTTCAGGACATTGAAAGAAAAATTGGCCTCTGCTCCACTTTTAAAGCTTCCAGATCCCTCACTGCCGTACATACTGGATTGTGATGCTCGTAATGTCGGAATTGGAGGAGTGTTGTCTCAGAAAGTGGGCGAAAACGAACATGTGGTAGCCTACTTCAGTAGGGTTTTGAGTAGACCAGAGAGGAACTACTGTGTAACACGGAGGGAACTCCTTGCTATAGTAAAGAGTTTGACATATTTCCACCCTTACCTCAATGGTGCAAGGTTTACCATTAGGACAGACCATGCTGCGTTATGCTGGTTAAGATCATTAAAGAACCCAGAGGGACAATTAGCACGTTGGATCGGAAAAATAGACCAGTATAATTAT
>NW_013746429.1:0-1636 GCF_000517525.1 Limulus polyphemus
TCCCACTTCTGACACCAAGTTGTTACGCCTCCAGTCGTTACTTAATTTTCCGTATCTTCGTTCCGACGAAATTTTAGCGACACAAATCCTTTCTTAAATAAAACTGGTTTATTCTTTCCGAATACAACTTTACGATACACTTAATTTCAACAGTCGCTCTATAACAAACGCTATAACTCACGAGCTCGACTTCAACAATACTCCGTTCAATTTCACACTTTCTGACTGCAGTGCAATTACTCATTACCTACGCACATTGTCCCGTCACGTTGTGACCATCTTATATATATACCAGACTACCTCCAATCTAGTAATCTCCCGAAGGTTCGAGAAAGAACTGGCGTGATACTAGTCACGTGACCTCGCTGACGCAACAATACCAACACTCACTGGACTTATAAGGTTTCACGGCCCCCTTGAACCTCTGTTACTAAAATCGTAATGGGCAGACAGTAATTAGACTATTCTATTTGGATAAATGCATTTTGGCTTTTATGACTCCTATTTCGAGAAATGAAGAATGACATGACACACGTTGACTTTTATTTAAGTTAGATTATATATATGATGGTAAAAGCAATTATGAAGCTCTATTTATAAAAGAACTTTAAGAATAATTCGCAAATCCTTAAAAAATAAGTACACTTACACTTATTTCAAATTACATCACCTATTATAAACATCAAAAGATAGAAATACATTTTGAACTGTACAATTTATCCTAGGCTCTTAAAATTAAAGTTGTTTTATAAGGTCACAGATAGTTGTCATTAGTAATAGTATTTTCATCCCAAATGGGACCTTATGTAATATATAGGCTAAACAGACAGGTCAGGTGCCCTTAAGTTCAGACATAGTTATCACTGTTAGCCAGATTAAGGGCCACCCAGTCATTACAACCAACATTTTGTGGCTACTCTTGATAAAATACAGTTCACATAACTGAAAGCATGTTTAGTAGAATATCTCGATCATTTAAGATTACTTGAAAAAGTTATGTTCAATTTTCCCACAATTAAAAGAAAATGACTGTTCAAAACTTACACTGAAAACCTGTACAAGCTAGATACTTCCCAGTTTTTAAAACTTTTCTGAAATTAGAATGCTATTTTCCTAGAAATCACAGCAAAATTATGTTACGTTGTGGTGTTTTGAACAGTTATTCCAAAGTGGCTTCAGACATAATTTACACAAAAGGTTTGATTGCAAAATGTGAATTGAAAGCTGTTTATCATGCTAAATTTGTGTTGTTATAAGGCAATTAGCTGTGTAAGGATCAAACTGCAATCTGTCCTCATTTCCTCACTTTAAAAAACATTTCGAGATAACCTACTGACAGATTTATCAAAAAACAAAATTCTAACAACTTTTTGAACAATATAAGTTCACAGACTGTTAGCACAGACGAACTCTAAAATAAAGTTATAAACCTATCCATCAGTAACTATTTAGTTTGTAATTTCCTGTTTTGAACAAGGGATAAGAATTCACTCTTATGCCATATAGTGCTATTACTTTAAGACATCATTACTGGAATACAAAAAGTACTGGCAACCAACTTTGTGATATCACTAGTGTTGCAGAACAAATCACTAAAATGAAAAATAATTTAATAGTACAATGCAAACAAAGTGTT
>NW_013746430.1:0-1626 GCF_000517525.1 Limulus polyphemus
GGCAGGAGATTTACTCGGAGTTCAAGCTTGATAACCCACCAGGTGATTCACACCGGAGAAAAACCGTTCGCTTGTGACGTGTGTGGCAAGAGATTTACTGTGAGATCAAGCTTGATAACCCACCAGGTGATCCACACCGGTCAGAAGCCATACCAATGTCCACACTGTGGGGTCAGGTTTAGATTTTCAAATGAACGTTCTGTTCATATCATCGTGGTCCATACTCAAGACTACAAACACCGATGTCCTCAGTGTAACAAAGGGTTTCTAGCACCATCTTTAGTCAGAAAACACCAGAGATCTGTACACGGACCAGAAGAATAGCTGCAAGTCATGAGAGTGAAGTCAGAGTTTTGTTGATATTAAGTTGTATGTTTAGTGTGAAAAAACCCTCTGACCTTCGTCTCTTAATGATTTGTTTTTTAACGGCTGTATATAGATTCTAATGTAATTATTTACAGATTTACAAATCTCTTATGTTTCCATGTCTTTTAGTCTTATTCAAAGATAATCTTAGTGTTGATAGTTTATTACTTTTGTTTATTTATTCAAAATCCTGTAAATTATTTTATAAATATTTCTGTAAACTGTGATGTCAAAGAAAAGTTAATAAAAAACTTGTTCAACATTTGTAAACAGTCAATTAATTACGGTTTTTTTTAAGTTTAAAAACGGGAACGTTTTTTTTTAAAAGGTGATGAAAGAAAGCTGTCTATTTAAACACGAAACTAAAGGTTTAATAAAGTTATTTGGATTATTATAAGGCATCAAAGTAACCAGAAGCCTAATGAAATAGAAATTAATTTACTTGGAGTCGACTGTGGAGTTAAACACTAACAAAACAACACAAGACGTAACTACTTGGGTGGGGAACACTTCCCCAGAAAAAACATCGGCGGCGGTTTTTTTTTTAAGTTAGTTCGATTTGTTACGTCACTGAAACTATTTATGAATTGTTCGTTTATATTAAAGTTTTTAATTTTCTTTGCACGTTATAGAAACATCCACGTTCCACATAAAATGTAGCAAACATCAGTAAAGTTATGTATAGTAAAGTAAAGATATACCAACACATTGTTTTTATCCATTTCAAGTAAGCTTCATATTTCTGAAAGTTTTATAAACTGGTGAGTAATGAAAGACAAACAAAGAACTGAGGAGATTAGTTTAAAAATTTGTGACATGAAAAGTCCGTAATTTTATTGATAACCCACTGGGGACAGGTGTAATGTTTGTTTAAATGTATAAAAAACAGCGACCAGTGTTAGCTCTTAGTAAGTTAATCTTAAATAATCATTCACCACTTTGAGTATAATAAAATGTTATATGAAACTCAATAATATTTTAAACAACGTTTTGAAAATAATACACTGGTTAATTAAATTTGAAAAATACATAATTATTTGTTAGGATCTTCTGACAAGATGAGATAACGTTATTTGGCAACTTTTCTAACCTTACTAAGCTAGATACTCAATATATATATATACAGTACTGTGAAAATGTGTTACGACAAGATAATATTTTGTCATTCTTTCCATGTTGTGGGGCTAATTCTTCCACTACAGAATGTAAATTTCAACACTATGGTAATGCTTCACTGATCCCTGTTGTCAACTGAATGAA
>NW_013746431.1:0-2649 GCF_000517525.1 Limulus polyphemus
TTTTTTATTTTTTTTTTGCAATGTCGAGTTGCCACAGATGTGAACCTCGGACAAAACGAATTGTTCAGCACCTATGTATTTGGTTCAAGGTGAATTCCCGACCATACAATAGTTCAACGCTGTGACGGAATTACTTATGGGTAGCGACTGAGTACACAGAATTTTTCGAGGAAGGATATTTCTACAGCGAGAAAGGAAATTTAATATAATGCACATTGCACTTTACGTACCGGCTAAAAATGTAAAAGAATCGATCGAGTATAGGACGAAAAATAGACAACTTCACAACCGAGAATTATGTGAAATATATGTTGTGAGATTTTATTAAATATTTTACTGATACTTTAAACTTTTTTGAGATGTATCATTACACTTTGTTCCTTGAACTTTCGAGCACGAAACAAGAGGATATCGATAGTTCTGTTTCACTATTTTTGCTTGGAATTTCACAATGGATTAGCAAAGTTATACACAAACACCCCCTCAAACGAAAACGTTTTCCAAATTCGTGAGAAGGTATTACTTTGAAATTATTTCTAATTTTGACACTCTGTCCATCCTTATTCCCCTGATCACCTCGTGAGAAACTGTTTGACCTTCGAGGGTTTTAAAATGTCAAGCTAATTTGCCCGCCTTCTGGTTCTATTATTTCAAGTAAGTGACGTTTGAAGTTCATATAACCATATCTAATTTCAGGTCCGTTTGCCTCATTATAAAGTACCACTATAAAGAGCGAACGACAGGCTCCTACAGGTAAGACCATGGACAAGAATAACAAAATAAGTTCATATATAAACACGAAAGGAAAATCTAGCATATTCTATATGTTAATTATATATGGTTAAACATAAAGGCGTACGATAATAATTCTTTGTTCAAAAAATGAAGACCATGTTTAACTAGACATAAAAGTTTATTGGAGCTGCATCGGGAGATTTGACAGATACGTAGTCGAGTGTAGTTGCTATGATTTCTGTTTAATTCGTCATATGAGAATAGCCATTGATTTTGAAGTGTAATTGGAAACTGCTAAACTTACAGCATATGAGTCTTCTTTAACTTCAACTCCTTGTATATCGTCTTCTTAACATGTCGGTTTTATTACAATGTGCTGGAAGATTCTGGATTTTAGCCGTTACCTGCATTTGGAAATGCAGTTTCTGCTCCTCATGGACTAAAGGTGTGGTTTCGAAATCCATCGTAGAACTACTATAATGAGGGTTTTCGCTCGCATGTAGAATACTGAAGTCTTCCTTCTTCGAAATTTTGTGTCTTTTTGCCCTGTGTAGTTCATAAATGTTTTTTCCGTCATAGCATGCTTCTAAAGTATTTGAATCAGCCTGAGTGCATTTTAACAAAAGGAGCAGAGGATCTTCAAAAAAAAAAAAAGACCAAACGATTATGGTAACTCGCGCCGCAATTGTAAGTGAATCACAGAGAGTACTAGTGCAATTGAAATAGAGAAGATAGTTCGGCTTGTCAACTGAAATTCTAAAGTAATTGTATAGGCCTAAGTGAATATTTAACAAGAAGGAGAGAAAACTACATATATAGTATTGTTTCGTCTTCGGTCGTTATTTAATTTTCCGTAAATTCTTTCCGAGTAAACTTTAGCGACACAAGTCCTTTCTTAAATAAAACTGGTTTATTCTTTCCGAATACAACTTTACGATACACTTAATTTCAACAGTCGCTCTATAACAGCGCTATAACTCACGTATCACGTGGCCAACAATATTCTGTCCGCATACATTCAATTACTCATTCACTTACACATTGTTCCATCACGTTGTGACCATTTTATATATACCAGACTACCCCCCAATCTAGTAGTCTCCCGACAATTCACGAAGGAACAGGATATTTCTAGATGGAGGTGGCGTGATACTAGTCACGTGACCTCGCTGACGCAACAGTATTTATGATATGTCCATAATATCTATAGTGTTGAAAAATTTATTGTACATACGTGAACTTGTTCTGAATATATATGTATTATTTTGAAAACAAGTGAAGTGCATGCTATTTATTCATCGTTGAATTTATCGCTAACAAGTGACAGACACCTACTGTAGAAAAATCCGAAGCCCAACAACAGCATAATATATATTTATATAAATTCGTGAGTACTCTTGTTTTCGAGTTTATGAAATTCAAGTGCAACGGATAAGGCGTCTCATTACGAATCAGAAGATTCCAGTCTCGAATCCTGGCTGGCTCGAATATTTTATATGAATTCGCCAATACCCTAGTTTTCAAGTTTATGAAATTCAAGCGTGATTAATAATGCGTCTGACTACGAATCAGAAGATTTCAGGCTCTAACCCTGGCTGACTCGTGTATTCTATATAAATTCGTGTGCACCCTGGTTTTCTAAGTTATGAACTTCAAGCTGGTTATGCAACTGGTATTATCTTCTTTACTACTGTTAGTTTCACTCCAATATATTAAACGTTAGGGCTATGTCAGTCGTTAGGCCTATCACTTCTACGGTAGTTAACTTTATACCTACTTTATTCTCTTTTGCTGTTATCTGTCTGCTGCTTCCCGCTCGTCTCACGCTATTTATATCTATATTACCTAATTGTCTGTCCACCTTCTAAATTCTCGACGTCAATATCTTGCACGTGACGTTCGACATTCTCAGCA
>NW_013746432.1:0-4440 GCF_000517525.1 Limulus polyphemus
TTTACTTACGGTGCCTACTGTTCGCTTGACTCAATTATCTCTATCTTCAATCTATCTGCATATCTCTTCATCGCTGGCTTATATACTAAAAAAGGGGCGTCTAGCAAACACTGGGACATTCGTGAGGTTCCCCGATAAATCATGATCCTTCTAGAAACTCCAGCGCGCATGCTCCCAGCGTCGCTTGACTTCCGCTGTCGTAACAATTATATATGTTAGAATCTCTAGCTATTAAACCCTGAATTTATGATACATCACACACAGCACCTGTAAATCTTTAATATAGGAAAAAAATATAAAAATTACACGTCGGCGATACAACTTGAATAAAATGGTAATGATAAAATGTTTATTTTGTTCTCATATTTTTATTTATATTGTTTTTCATTAGATACAGCGTGGCATTTACTTTTATCACACATTACTCGTAATGATATTTTTGTAGACTCTATTGCACATAACATTCTATGTATTTGTTTATTGTAAGAAGAAGGGCTGATATTAGACTGAAAGCTCACGCTTAATAAAAGTTTCATTATTTTACCTGTACATCGCCTGCATGAATAATCTCGGGTGAATGAACAGGAAATATTCATGAACTAGCATAGGCTTTCTCTGTATCAATATATTATATAACATATTATATTTACTAAATTTATTTAAAATAAAAATACTTTTCCCTTATAAGTTACAAAACTACCAAAAGACTAATTCTAAATAAATTAATAAATCCTGTACTTGTCACGTGCTAAGCATTTGTCTGGAACCAATCAGAAAGCACTGGAGAAGGAAACTGTTAAAAGTTCACCAGGTAGTAGTTAAATCGTAGGTAATTTTCAAGAAGTAGAGATGGCTGGAGATGATGAAGCTTCTTGTTTAATTCGTGAAGTAATTCGACACATAGAAGGCTATGAAGGAATTCTAGCAATAGTTGGTTTATTATTTATTGGTAAAGTTATAATTTCTGTTGCCTGGAATTTACTTCAGGGTTTGTTTACTTATTGCTTCTCTTGTTTGCGTCTACAATATTTCAAGGAGTATGGAAAGTGGGCAGGTAAGCCAACTTGCAACGTCAAATAGGGGATCTCATGAATAACATAGGCCTATACCGTACACATAATAACATGCCATTCTTTCTTTCATTTAAGTTAATTCCATTCTTATTACGATGGTAACATTTTATTTCTATGATTTATCATATTCTACGGTTATTTTCCATGGTGAATAACTGTTTAGTAAATATTTTTGCTACAATTAAACTTCTTACTCTTAATATTTAGTCCTAAACTGGCCGAACGTTTTTGCCAAAATTGAGTAAATATACTAAATGTTATTGCTTTAGGTGTATCGTTGTTGACGAGGCTACGTATCTGACGAATCATTCTAACAGCAGTAGGTTTTAGTTTTCTTGTGTACTGATATCACTATTAGTTCACCTGCCAACCAGGAAAATTAAAAGCAGGCACCCAACATCGATTAGGCTTTGGCCAGTTTGTGGTGAGGTTGGATGCCACCCTGGCAATTGACCTGTAATTTGTAAAGGTCATTTTCAAAATCATTTAAATTATGGGTGATAATGAAATATGTAAAAATTTCTTTGCAAAATAAAAGAAAAAAATAATACTAGAATCATGAACAAATTCTTCATACTTTTTAAAACATATGACAATTCACAGCGTGGTTTCGATGTGATTTTAAATATTCAACTAAATAAGTCCCCTCCCCACAAAATAAAACAAACAAAAAAAAAACGTATATTATTTATCAGACTGGTGACAACTTAAGCAGAAAATCGGTAAGTATACACTATAACTTACGTGGCGTACTGCCTGAGTGTGACTTAAGTTAATTAGGTCACGTACTGACCTCACTACAGACTTACTCTGTAACAATACTATTACTAACAGTAACAACTGAGTAACAGATTTTAGGAAAATTAAACCTTACATAAATGACAGATTTAGGAAAATTAAACTTACTTTGCTCATGAATTCAGTATTGTGATTCATCAGATATAGTTACATATAAAACATACATTGTTTCGAACCTTATTCTTGAAATAATGCTTCTGAGTTTGCTTACATGTACACGAAGGTAGCCTTGTGTGTTTTTAAAATGGAATAAATTCTGATAGAACTATACATGCATAATACCCATTTTCTAAAGTGAGAATAAACATAAAAGTTTCCCTTCCTCATCTCTTTTTCTGAACTAACCTAAACTTTTGTTGTAACTAAATAAGGCTGAAAGTACTTTGTCTTCATAACTAAAGTGTTTCACCTTATGGACTTGCACAATAAAAACATATCTTTTGGTGGATCTGTTTAACAAACTGAAAGATTAAAAATTAATTAATAAATAGTTTTAGTTTAGAATAAGTAGTAAACCTATATATTAAAAAATTGTTTACTATGTTAACAGTAGTCATTTTGGTCAATAACAAATGTCAGATATAACTTCCTTGCATAATTATAATTAAGGGACTTACTGTAATTACATCTAATTTACTGAACAAACAATGATTATTACTTGATGTTTGTTTTATCAAAACTACAGGTTCCTTAATTATTTCTTCTAGTTAAGGTGTTTCATTGGCTACAAAATACAAAATAAAATGTTAATTTGAAATGCATTTCAATAATAATTAATATGAATCAGGCTTATAACATTTATCCAGTTAGTTTAATATGCAAACAGACTAAATAATTCACCACAAACAGAGTATTTTGATGATTTCCAAATATATTCTGTCATTTATGTAAGGTTTCAGCTTTAAAGATGAGAGAAAATAAAACCTTTGGCCTTGTTGTTGCAAGGAAATTGTAGAGGTAAAATGTGTCATTCAGATATATCCAGATTTTTAAGAAAATGGTGATGTACAATTTGATTAAAGAGATGCCTGGCATGTACTGTGGGTCATTTAGTGAATATTATTGAACTCTGTCACAGACCCTGTGGGAAAATCAGTCCTTCATGTTTGATGGGTGCCATTATGCTGATCCTGGAAAATGCCTGTAAAAATGAGTTTTGTGGGGGCTTGTCAGAGCCTCTGTTAAGTCTGAAATGCCCGTAAAATGAGTTTTGTGGGGGCTTGTTAGAGCCTCTGTTAAGTCTGAAATGCCCATAAAATGAGTTTTGTGGGGGCTTGTCATAGCCTCTGTTAAGTCTGAAATGCCTGTAAAATGAGTTTTGTGGGGGCTTGTCAGAGCCTCTGTTAAGTCTGAAATGTCCTGTAAAATGAGTTTTGTGGGGGCTCGTCAGAGATCATGATGCCTGCTGTTTCTAACCTACTACTAGTTTTTTATTCTTAACAAGAACTAAATACTTTTGTCATTTGTTAAAATTCTTCTTGCTACTCTAAATTTGCCAATAATTAATATTCAGGTTTGTAATTTAAATTTCGAAACACTGATCAATTTCTCAGTTAGAATTATTTGATGTCTATATACAACAATATAGTTCAAAAATGTCACAGACCAACAATGGCCTGGCCAAAGTGATGACAAATAATAATATAGTTCAAAAATGTCACAGACCAACAATGGCCTGGGCAAAGTGATGACAAATAATAATATAGTTCAAAAATGTCACAGACCAACAATGGCCTGGCCAAAGTGATGACAAATAATAATATAGTTCAAAAATGTCAGACCAACAATGGCCTGGCCAAAGTGATGACAAATAATAATATAGTTCAAAAATGTCACAGACAAACAATGGCCTGGCCAAAGTGATGACAAATAATAACAGACCTGAATTGATTGTAATCTAAATTACATTTGATGAATTACTTTCTGCATAACATGAGACTGTATGGGCTGCCATATTGATCAGATGTCGTCATCAGTTCAGTAGCACACTGTGAACAGGTCTGTTTAGCCAGCAAAACTGTTTTGCTGATAGAAAAATACACAATTTTGTGAATAAAGAATTGAGATACAGCATCAGCCTGCTAACAGTCCCTAGACTGTTTACAGCCCTTGTGCATTTTTTTCAAACTTGAAAGAATGGCAAAGGTTTTCTACATTTAATTTACAACAGTTTGAATAACCATAAAACCTACCACCTCAGATTTTGTCCCCAAAGCTAAAACTTCCATGTTTTATGTTTTCCTTAAAAGTAGCTGTTTATTACAACCAATCACATCATTGTTTTGTGCTTCCGTTTAGCCTAAAGTGTTCATAATTTTTTTACAGCATTTTATATGTTTTTCTAAAAGAACAACTCTCATCTCTTCAACAGAGTTCAATGTAAACATCAGATGTGATTGCTAGTACTCAAATATATTAGGTCATCAAGAAATTAATGTCGCATTTTGGAACGCTTTCATTAACCATCCCCCAACCCATCACGTATACATCATGTATAATAGTTAAATGAACTGCCTGTTTAGTATACTCTAATCCCTTATAGTGATGGCACACGACAAGACACACATTC
>NW_013746433.1:0-1636 GCF_000517525.1 Limulus polyphemus
AAACATTTTCATGTATTATCATCACATATCGTATACTAGCATTGCTATAAAGGAATTTAAAGTAAAGGTTTCGAAAGTATATAACTCACTATACTAATATGTTTTGCAGAGAAAATTGCAACAAAACCTGGTTATCAAAACTTTATAGATTCTCAACCAAGAGATGCCATACATTATATACTTAGTGACTATCAGTCATGTTTTTGGGATTCTTGTCTCTAACTGAACTACTGCTTTTCTACGATACTATCGAAAATAATAAAAAAAATTCTAGAATTCTGTGAGTTAAAAATGTTTATTTCTATTCTCTTGACAAATATGTCGAAAATACTTTTATATAAATACCAGTTACATGCAATTAATTTTGAGGAATTTATAAACCATAATTTTGTAACAATTTGAGTTTAATAAATTGGTATTATGTTTACTGTGTTTTATGAAACATTGGAAATTATATTTTGAATTTTAAAGCAAATATATCCTTTTTGTATTATTTTATGCTATATATGTAATGTTTTATTTTATATTGTTTCCTAGAGAGTGCATAATGCAATATCAAAAATATCATGAAAGTTAAAAATCTAAATGTTTTGACTGGTATGTATAGAAAAGAGTTCGATATAAATAAGTAACACAGTGAAGCAGTTAATCCATGAGTAATCAGTGAGTTACTAAGTTCAGTGTCAGTTAGGAATTACAAAGTGATAGTCCACTCCTGAAATTGAGGTAGGTACTCAGCATGTTTGTTATTCCATCAATTAGTGAGAAATTCTACAAGTAAGTTTATTTGTGAAAGTGTAGGTACCATCACTTTTGGATTTTTTTTAAACGTTATTGTCGAGTGTATTGTAACAAATGCTATTGAAAAACCAAACTAATTCATAATTATTTTGTGGACTATAGTTGGCATAATGTTCACCAAATAATTCCTTAAACCTGCCCGATGAGAAAACACGTTACAACCATACTATATAATGTGATTGCAATATTGGCATATAAAATATAGGAAATATTAATGTCATTAAAACTTGCACAGCAAATAACGTTTGGATGGAATAGAAAACAATTAATATTTAAGAGGTAATTTTAATTAAGTGATTTAAAAGTCGACACAACAGTATATGTATGGTGCATTAAAATGTTATTTACTCACACCGTATTCCTATAGTAATATAGTAATTTCAGTTTCATGCAGCACTGATACTATAAAGTTACTCTTGAGTATTATGCCATAAAACAAGATGTTTAAATTATGAACTGTCAATCCAATCTATAATGAATTTTCCACTATTATAAGTTTATACAGATTACAGGAAATTACATCCTTTATTGATGACGCTGGAAAAAAATAAATGACTTGGCACAATAGATTGTATAGAATATGTATGGTTATTTGAAAAGTCATTTATTCACACAGTAATAGTTTTGGAATATGCAGAATTGGGGTAAATAACTTATTCATGTGAATCATTTACTTAGACAACCTGTATAAAATACTAACTAATAAACACAAATCTGAATTTATCATTCATTTCACAAAGTTATACCAGTTTCAGAGATTTCCTCTCTTCATTTATGTCACTGTATAACTCATTTAAAAAAGTATTTAGTATTTTTATAGTTGTTGCCATATACT
>NW_013746434.1:0-3749 GCF_000517525.1 Limulus polyphemus
ATTTTCTTTTTCCTCCAAACACTGCTGTAATTTCTCTTCTCGTTCTTCTTGTTTCTTTTCTTTTTCCTCGAACAACTGCTGTAATCTCTCTTCTTGTTTAATTTCTCGTTTTTCTTGTTTATTTTCTCGTTCTTCTTGTTTCTTTTCTTGTTTATTTTCTCGTTCTTCTTGTTTCTTTTCTTTTTCCTCCAACAACTGCTGTAATCTCTCTTCTTGTTTAGTTTCTCGTTCTTCTTGTTTATTTTCTAGTTCTTCTTGTTTCTTTTGCTGCTCTTGTATTGCTGCCATCAAGTCTGCTAAGCTGTAGTTTGATTTTCTGCCTCTCGTTTCCATCTTCTTTTTTTTTGTCCCACTATCTGACACCAGTTTGTTACGTCTCCGTTTGTTAGTTAATTTTCCGTAAATTCGTTCAGACAAAACTTTAGCGACACAAGTCCTTTCTTAAATAAAACTGTTTTTTTCTTTCCGAATACAACTTTGTGATACACTTAATTTCAACAGTCGCGCTATAACAAACGCTATAATTCTCAACGAATGTCTCACGTGCTCTACTTCAACAATACTCAGTTCAATTACACATACTGTTCCGTCACGTTGTGTCTGTCTTATATATACAACACTAACACATATCTAGTAAACGCTAGAGCATTCATGAAGGAACAGGATATTTCAAGAAGGACGTGGCGTGATACTAGTCACGTGACCTCGCTGACGCAACAATACAATGACTTTAAAAATCACAATTACCTGGCCTATCAATAATCATCTCGAGCAAAATGGAAGCCCTGCTTCATTACCTTTTTTCTTTGAAAATAACGGAGGAAGCGAAGGAAGTTTCTACACTGGTAGTTAGTACTGATAAATTATTGTTCTTAAATGTGAATTCCAATAAGCTTAAAAGTTCCACACACACATATAAAACATGTAACACAACCAATAAAAACACACACAGTAGTATAATAATCCTTGTTGCAGTCAACACAAGTTACCTGAGGATTACATTCTCTTAAATAAACCAACGAAATTCAACTGTAACACAATAAAATAAAGTAACCACAAAATACAGCAATACTAGTAATTTGTTGCAGTTAACTAACACAGATCCACTTTAGGATCACTATACACGATGTTATACATTGCATCCGACAAAATAATTCAAATTTCAATACGAGTTACTCCAACTGTAACAGTCATTACTGAAAGAAGTTAGTTGAAATTTGTTGAATTGTAATTTTGCGTTTGTAAATTCTGTACATTTAATTAAGTTATTGTTAATTGTTTATTGGTTTAATGTAAGTGGCTATTGTTCGGGACGAACAATACTAAGGAAAGGGCAGTGTTACGACAGCGGAAGTCACGTGACGCTAGTAACACGTCATGAGCTTCTAGAAAATTCATGTCCCTTCGTGAAGCCTCGATTGTTTACTAGATATGTGGTATTCTTGTATATAAGACCGCCAAGAAGTGACGGCAATAATGTAATTGAATTGCAGACAGAGATAGAGACCACAATTGAGTCAAGCGCGTGAATCGTTCGTTCGTGGTGAATTATAGCATTTCTTATATCGTGACTGTGGAAATTAAGTGTATTGCAAAGTTGTATTCAGAAAGAATAAACTAGTTTTATTTAAGAAAGGACTTGTATCGCTAAAGTTTCTTTTTACGGAAAATTAACTAACGACCAGAGACGTAACAAAGTGTATAATTATTATGATCGTTAGGTATCTTGTGTTGGGTGCAACTATAATAAAGCAGTCCCCCTCCCCTTTCACTACTCTTAATTTTACGAGATGTATCTTCTTCCGTACTGGTCTCTGTCTCGTTGGCTTCTGCTTCATCAGGAAATGTTCTATCATTGGTAACAGTCACAACAGTGGTAGTAACTTCATCAAGGGCTTCACTGTTTCCCTTCTCAAAACCGAATAGCGTTTCTTCTTTGACAGTGGCTTTTTTAGGTGACACGTCTTCAGCAGCGTCATTTGTTCCCTTGTTCACTTCATCCAAACTGAAATGTCCTGGGCCATGATAATGCCAAAACCTGTTGGCAAGCACCACCTTTGGTTTACCTCGCTGACCACATTTTATCTGGAAAGTCACGTCTGAGAGACGATCCACTATGTCATATGGGCCTTCCCATGGAGAAGACAACTTAGGAGACTTCCCTTTGGTTTTCCTGGGATTATACAACCACACCTTGTCTCCTGGTACAAGAAAACTGACTTCAATAGATCTTTTACCATAACATAGCTTCATTGAATGAACAGACGTTTTCAAGTTTGAAAGCACTTGATGGTGAATATCATCCATCCTTTCCGATAACACTTTCACAAACTCTGACACATTTTCAGGCAACTCTTCTGAAGGTGGGCATCCTGTTTATAGATCCACTGGTAATCGAAGTTCCCGACCAAACATCAACTTTGCAGGAGTGTATCCAGTGGCTTCATGCTCTGCTGTCCTATAGGCCATCAACAGTGGAGGGAGTAAGACATCCCAGTCATCTTGGCGACTATTACAAAACTTTGCCGATTCCTGTCCCAGTGTCCAGTTGTACTTTTCTACCATCTCATCGGACTGTGGGTGAAGTGGTGTTGTTCTGGTTTTTCGTACGATATAACTTCATTGGAGCACGTCCCTTATGCTTGGGTCCCCTTTTAGCACAACATGTACTGCATGTCCTGCACCATTCTTCCACATCTTGCCTCATACCTATCCAGTAAAATCTCTGTTGTAGATGACTCAATGTCTTCTTAACTCTTGAGATGTCCTCCTGTTAAACTATCATAGGTTTGACGCAGCACAACATCCCATAACTTTCTCGGTATAACTGTTTCCCAGGTCATCACTATTCCATCTACAGTTTCCCATCTCCGGAGAAGAATACCATCTTCAATTTTCAACTGGTCCCATTGTACTCAGTAGTTTTTTGTCACAGTACTTAAGCTTTACACCTTCTCCCAAGCAGGGCGCAAAACACTTGCTTTTAGAAAATCAATTATTGGCTACAAATCTTGGTCTTTCTCCTGCGATATTAAATCAGATACCTGGTTCCATTTCACCATCATCAACTCCTTCAGTCACTTTGACTTCAGTTTGATGACACCTGGTTAGCTCAACCTCTCTTTTGCAGCAATGTCTGCAGTCATATTAGCAGGGTCTTCTGCTCAGTCCATCGGCATTTCCATAAGATTTTCCTTCTCTGTATTCAGTATCATAATTATACTTGTCTATCTTTCCGATCCAACGTGCTAGTTGTCCCTCTGGGTTCTTTAATGATCTTAACCAGCATAACACAGCCTGGTCTATCCTAATGGTAAACCTGGCACCATAGAGGTAAGGACGGAAAAATATCAGACTCTTTACTATAGCAAGTGAGTTCCTTCCGTGTTACACAGTAGTTTCTCTTTGGTCTACTTAGGACCCTACTGAAGTAGGCCACCACATGTTCGTTTTTGCCCGCTTTCTGAGACAACACTCCTCCAATTCCGACATTACTAGCATCATGAATAATCCAGTATTTGCGCCAGGCAATTAATCGTAAAGAATTTTCTACGGAAAATTAACAAACGACCAGAGATGTAACAATATATATATATATATATACACACGTTAAACTGATTGTTCATTTGACCCATCATATCTAACCTTTTTTTTTAATTATATAAGATGTGAAATCTGTACATGTCTTTCTTCATAATACTACTGGTGGTCTTATGATCGTTTCTTCCTTGTAAGATGGAACATATCTT
>NW_013746435.1:0-1491 GCF_000517525.1 Limulus polyphemus
TCAGCTTTTGTCGATATCCCACTCGTTATGTCAGGCTGAAAGGGGTTCATAATCCATTTTTTCATTTGGATATTTTTCATTTCTTCAAGGAAATAAAACTCAATACTCTCTTTCAGCTTTTCAAGTGTTCAGATATCTCAATGATTATATCGTCATCAACTTTTACTTCATTCTCCATTACAAAGGTTTGAAATGTTTCAAAACAGTTATAATTTCGGTTGTCAATACAGTTTTTCCATAGAACAAGTTTTTTCATGAAACCTCGAATTTTCTCATGAACTGCGAATATCCTAATACCTTCTGCTCCTTGCAAGTACAAATTCAGTTCGTTTAGTTTTGAAAAAATATCTGCTAAATACGTGAGCCTCAGAACAAATTCCTCGTTGCGCAAATATCTCGCAAAATCGATTTTACCTTCCAGAAATATAGCAACTTCTTCGCGGAGTTCTGTAAGTCTTGTTAGCACTTTACCCCTCTAGAGCCAACGTACTTCTGTGTGCAGAAGAAGTGATTTATGATTAGTTCCCATTTCTTCGCACAACTTCTCAAATAAGCGCGATTGCAATGGGTTTGACTTTATTAAGTTCACTATTTTAATGGAAGTGTTCAAAACATTTTTAAAATAATCAGATATACATTTTGATACTAACGCTGCTCTGTGAAGGTTGCAGTGAGTCCATGATACGTTTGGATTAAGTTCAAGTATTCTGGTCACCAGACCACTGTTTTTACCGCACATAGCCCGTGCGCCGTCCGTACATATTCCGACACATTTATTCCAATCAAGACCTTTTGTTTTGACATAAGTATCAACAGTCTTAAAAATATCATCGCTAGAACTTCGACTGACTGGTTCACAGCACAACATATCTTCATGAGGTTCGGAGTTCTATATATAACGCACAACAACAAGTAGCTGGCACAGACCTTGTACGTCAGTAGATTCATCTAGTTGTAAGGAGAAAATTGTACTTTCACGAACTCTCTGAATTAGCTGATTTTCTATCCATCGAGACATTTCATCGATCCTATGCGTGATCGTGTTATTAGAAATAGGAATTGTTTCAATTTCTTGTTCACTCTTATCATCAAAGAAAACTTTATATGTATCTTTTATAGCTGGAAGAACTAAAGTCTCTCCAATTGTATGTGGCTTACCAGCTTTCGCGATTCTGAAACTGATGAGGTAGGACACGTACAAAGATTTTTCATTTACTTTGGTGTAACGTTGCATAACACTCTGTCCTCTCTTCAACTTGCTTAGCATCCTTTCAAAAAATTTGAGGGGTTTGTCTTTCAACTCGAGATGCTTCGTCTCAATATGGCGACGCAATTTCCTTGGGCGCATGCTCTCGTTTGCAAGTTCATCACAACAAATAATACATTGTGGTCGTGGATCTTCTTCATCTCCATTCCATGTAAATCCCATTTCTAAGTACTTGGAATCATACTTTCTCACCACTTTTCTTCGTTTTGATTGACCTGACTTTT
>NW_013746436.1:0-1633 GCF_000517525.1 Limulus polyphemus
TATTCTCGTGTAGTTTGTTTTTTCTTCACCTAGTGTGGTCTCAAGAATAGACCTGGCCGATCAATATTACCCTAAAAAATGGTTGTTTGGTTGGCACAAAGCTACACATACCGCGAATATTGAAACTCGATTTTTAGCGTTATGAGTCCTCGGACTTGCCGGTGAGCCTGCATATATCTCTAGAGAATTTTAGTTTAGAGGTACTGTTCTTTTCCCGTAATTTGAACATATTACTGTAGCATTTGTATTAAACATTTATCTACCTAATTCAGCATCAATCCTGTTTCTATTCGAATGTTAGTTATCTCACTTGTTACTCTATGTAACTACCTAACAGCATATATCTGATATGTAAATATTCATCAAATACGTGCTTTCGAAACATATAGATGGTAACTCATTAAATGTTAAAGAACGAAGTAAATTGTTAAAAAACAACATAGTAAACATGGTCAATTTGCTACTGTTACTATCATTCTATCCCTGTTTTCTAGAAGGTATTGGTGAAAAGAATTCAGAAATGTGGTGCGATTATATATTTATTGGTTTAAGATATGAAAGTTTCACACTATTCTTTCGCTAGCGTTTTTAAGGTTTCTTTACATCTTATTCCGTACTTTGTGAATGTAGTCCTTCAATAAAAGTAATGGTCAAATCCAACTTTTCAGTCATACAAGAAAAGCTTAAGGGTTGGCTCTGGGTGCTGTGAACGACAAAGCGCTCATATCCCTTTTATAGCTTGGCATGGAAATTCTAAGCTATAGAAAAAAAATTAAATTATGCATGCAAAAATTAAGTGTGACTTCCAGGTTCGAATAATACTGACTTCCAACAATTTTTTTCTTAAAATTATTCAGTTGTCAAAAAAAACAACAACTCACAGTTGAAATATTAATAAAATTTCCGAAGAGCAGGACTTTGAATGATCTCATTAATATTGTCAATGGGTAAGATTCAAAACCTTATTCCAAACCACTAATAATTATTTTCTGATACCTATCAATTCCCAAATTATTTGCCTCTCAGTAAACCTTTTTATTATGAATGTATCTTAACATTTGTCTCCCTTAAATTATTTTAATTTTGACAAAACTGAACTTACTACGTAAATAAATAATTGCAGGACAAAATTTACCATTTCCTTTTATGTTAATAAATTTGCGTACATATTTATTTCTCTATTTTTGCTCTTTTACTTTAAGAGACTGGATAAACTTATTTAATAATAATCATTACATTGTTTGTTTTTATTTTCATGATAAATGTTTAACACTGTTCACGCTATAAGAGTTCTAGTTGTTCTGTTAGATGGGTATGGTTGTAGTACACATAGATACTATGTGTACTACAACCATACCCATACTTAGATACTACTAAGGATTAACGAGATTCCCACTGTCTCTAACTACTATCTAGCGAAACCACAGCCAAGGGAACGGGCTTGGAAAAATCAGGACTAGAAATAATGTTAAAGACAATAAAAAATGTTAAAGACAATATATTTTATCATAAGAAACAACAATTGAAATATTTTGTCAAGAACTTTTTTATCATCACAGATATTTTACAGATTTTGTTTATTCTTAAAATCTTCAAAGGTAGGATACATGTACATTATGTTTGATAACTCTTG
>NW_013746437.1:0-1923 GCF_000517525.1 Limulus polyphemus
ATTTGGTGTTAAATATTATATAAAACAGTCAGTGTTCTCATGCAGTTGTCCCCCGGTGATTTGGTGTTGAATATTATATCAAACAGTCGGTGTTCTCATGCAGTTGTCCCCCGGTGGGACAGTCTAAAATCAGACGATTCGATTACCCTCGGTGGACACAGCAGATAGCCCGATGTGGTTTTGCTATAAGAAAACACACGCACGCACACACATGCAGTTTGTGAATATTTTAATAAATATTGGAGGTCAGTTTGAGATTCGAAACTCAGACAATAACAAAGTTCAGTGACAACGAAAATCGACCAGTTTTTTATACATATAGCAGTAATCTAATTGGATAAGACACTCTGTAAACCTGTTTTTTGAGTCATCCTGAGGCGGAGGTCATTCCTCTCAAACGGTCTTGACTTTAGCTGACTAGCCCAGGCTTTGGTACAAGGAATGCTGGGAGTGAAAGGCGTGGTTATTCACGTTATCCTGACGTAGAGAAATTGACAAGAGTGCGGAGCGTTCCGCGTTAGTGCGTTTATATTTCTAAAAGTTATGTGCAACGTTGTGTTTTAATACTGTTTACTCAATAACATGTTTCACGAAGAGTTATGAGCATCTTTAAAACATGAAATAAATAAATTCATATCTTTAAAGCTTTACAATCCATGATGTGTATTCTAAAGATCGGCCAAATAGAAAGAAAATTTAATTATAATAAACCTTGTAAACGACTCAGCGTGACATATGACTCACGACTAGCGTATAACTTTTTCTGGGTTTTAACTTTTAAACTTAACCCTTTTATTTAGTCTAATCTTAGCAGGACAATCTCTTAAAATTAGAAGCTAATTACATAGATGATCTTACGCCGTATAGCCCTACAGCAAAAAAAACAAAACAAAACTGGTTATCAATAGAAGCGTGGTATCCCTAACCGTGCATGTATCATATTTGTGAAAAGAGCTAAGGCCATTTGATGTTCGTCTACGAACCTCGTCATGTGACATAACTGAAGCACTCACCCTTAATTTCTCCTCCCTTCCCGAAGCTAGAAAGAGGGGTTGGTGAGTCGAGACGAACAAACTCGAGGGTACGAGACAATGTGTGGTAAACTTTACTACTTGTGTTATTTAAGCAAGACGTGTCGCTACCACTACCAGCTAAAAGTATTCTACATCGTTCAAAGTTAGCTTGAGTTATTATTACTATTTGAATAGAAAGGTGGGATATGATCCTGAGTCTTAGACGTTTTCTTTCAAAGTCGACGCTAACTTTATGAGAACAAAAATTCCGAGTGATAACCTAGGTAATTGTTCTTTCATTTCTTTTGTATTTGTATTTATAGATTCTAAAAGAATTTTGAATTAAACAGGGTAGAAACGCTACTATTCTGTCTTTTATTTTAATATGTATTGTTTTACTTTTTGTCATTGATTAGAAAAAGTCTTGAGCGTTTGTAAACATAAAAAGCTCGTTCATTCATAATCACCAAAGCATCCAGTGTTCTTATTTGTAACTAGTACGTGTAACTCGCTCACACAAGTCTCACAAAAAATGTGAATGCGAAATTATCTTTATTGGTAGTGAGGTTATGTAGATTAAACTATCTGGCCCTCAGCATCTTACAGTTATTACTTATTTACTATGTTTGTAATAGTTTAGTTTACCGGTACAACACCAAGTAACACTACATTTGTTATTGTTGTAGATATGTTTGTAATAGTTTAGTTTACCGGTACAACACAAGTAACACTACATTTGTTATTGTTGTAGACTATGTTTGTAATAGTTTAGTTTACCGGTACAACACAAGTAACACTACATTTGTTATTGTTGTAGACTATGTTTGTATTAGTTTAGTTTACCGGTACAACACAAGTAACACTACATTTGTTATTGTTGTTGACTATGTTTGTAATAGTTTAGTTTACC
>NW_013746438.1:0-561 GCF_000517525.1 Limulus polyphemus
TTTGTATATATTGGTGAATTTATTGTAGTTCATCATACTACATAAATATATTGGTGAATTTATTGTTTTTCTACCATACTATATATATATATGTATATTGGTGAATTTATTGTACTTCAGCATACTATATATAGATGTATAGGTAATTTTATTTTCTTTTATTATACTATACATATGTGTGAATTTATTGTATTTGATAATACTAAATATAGACGTATTGATGTAATTATTATTCTTCATCATACTATATATATCTCTCTATATATTGGTCAGTTTATTGTATTTAATCTTACTATATATACATATATATATATATACTGGTGAATTTAATATATTGAGTAACAGTAGATATATGTATATATAGTGTTGCGTCAGCGAGGTCACGTGACTATTATCACGCCACTCCTTCTTTCAAATCTTCGAGAGATTACTAGATATAGGGTAGTCTGGTATATATAAGATGGTCACAACGTGACAAGAATAATTTGTGTGTAGATAGTGAGTAATTGAACTGCAGTCAGAAGTATTGTTGACGTTTTTGATATAGCGTTTGTTATAGAG
>NW_013746439.1:0-773 GCF_000517525.1 Limulus polyphemus
ACATCGACATGTTTTTTGCTTCAAAACCAAGTGATTTATTTAATCAGGGTATTAACAACCTGACTGTAAGATGGAAAAGCATCATCGATAAGAATGAAGACTATTTTATTTAATAAATGTTTATTTTGATATATAAGTTGTTCGGGGTTTTTTCCTCTAAAACAGCGACATTAATTTCTTGACGACCTAATATTTCCAATACTAATACTAAACAACAATGAGTTAAGTACCTGTTAGTTTTACTTGTTCGTGAAAGCTTGTTGTAGGTAGATTTGAGTTATCTATCCATTATAAGAAAACATCAGGAAGGAAAAACGAACATTAAGGATATATGCATTAACCTTAAACCTGATTCATCCAAACAATTTTGACTCTTTTATTACACACACATACAAAATGAAACTATAGTAATTATATTACATCATACAGAACTGGAAAAGCCACTACGAAAGATGAAGATTCAGAAAATAAATGAGCCAGCGAGTCGTCAACTTCTCGAAAAATCTGGCAACAAAAATGTTATCAGTGGGTCTTACTACTATTAAGTTTTATTAGGTGATGTGGCCATACTCCTGTTAAGTTTTATTAGGTGGTGTGACCATACTCCTGTTAAGTTTTATTAGGTGATGTGGCCATACTACTGTTAAGTTTTATTAGGTGATGTGGCCATACTCTCACTAAGTTTTATTAGGGTGTGACCATACTCCTGTTAAGTTTTATTAGGTGGTGTGGCCATACTCCATTTAGTTTTATTAGGTGATGTGGCCATACTC
>NW_013746440.1:0-3389 GCF_000517525.1 Limulus polyphemus
TTGAACTTACAACAGGAAACGTGCCGCAAGGACCTTGAACTTACAATAGAAAAGTGCCGCAAGGACCTTGAACTTACAACAGGAAAGTGCCGCAAGGACCTTGAACTTACAATAGAAAAATACCGCAAGTAACTTATTCGTCTGTGTGAGTGGGCGATCATTTATTTATTATATATTTATAATTACATGTATTATCGTTGCTAACATTTATTGAAACGAAAACTGTTAACAAAGTTTGGTTCAGATGAAAACAATAATGACATGTCTGTTAATGATTTTGTTACAAAACGCTTTCATTTGAAAGTACCCTTGATAGATTTGTCTTTTATTGTAGGCGGAATGGTCAGATCTTTACTGTAAAAAAATTAAAAAACACACCATTGAAATAACTTGTTGAGCAATTTTAATTGATAACAACTATTTACATACTATTACAATTGTCCTAAACTTATTGTTTACTGCCGTCAAATTTACGGCCCGGCATGGCCAAGTGGTTAGGGCGGTCGACTCGCAATCTGAGGGTCGCGGATTCGAATTCCCCTTCCACCAAACATGCTCGCCCTTCCAGCCGTGGGGGCGTTATAAGTGACGGTCAATCCCACTATTCGTTGGTAAAAGAGTAGCCCAAGAGTTGGCGGTGGGTGGTGATGACTAACTACCTTCCCTCTAGCCTTACACTGCTAAATTAGGGACGGCTAGCGCAGATAGCACTCGTGTAGCTTTGCGCGAAATTCAAAAACTAAACAAATCGTCAAATTTACAGTCGTTATATCGTATTTTGAGGTAACGGCAAATTACCGTATATTCTGTGTAAAAGCATAGATGACGCGTTCTACCGCCCTTGTGGTCACTTCGTCGTGAACGCTTTGTGAATATTTCGATACATACATACGGGAAGGTAATAGTAACATTGATTTTTTTATCTTTGTAGTTCTAAAAACTCATCATTTTGTAGTAAGTCTTTATGGTGTTTTGAGATGTTTTTTTACTTACACAGGCAATCTATATTTATTTAGGAATATTTTTCGCCCTCATCCAAGGTTACTGATGAGGGTGGATTTTCCTGAAACTGATATAACTTAGTGACAAGTGCTAAATCGAATTCTTTTTGAAACTTGCCATTTTTCAGATCTCTGTGTAATTTGCAGTAAACGGGAATTACAAAGGCTTTTCAATCCAACTAACGAGATATCATACTCATAAAAACTAGAGAAAAATATATTACTCAATCAGAAGAAAGTACATAGAGCAAATGGAATAACCAAGATGTGGATTTAGGTTTAGCCATCAAACTGTTTCTTCTGTTGTAAAATTTGCTCATCTAAAATATTGAATTTCTATAGGAAAAGAGATTTCTTGCACATTTAATAAGCATACAAAAGTATTTGATTAAGTCATCCTTTGCTGCGCATATTTCATGAAGTAATGCTGTTTTATGTCAAATTACCTCAAAAGTGATTCTACTGGTTCAAAGAATACATATTTGGACACTGGTGAAGACGTTACCTTGTATAATACACCACTACACTAATTCTTTGAAAAAATACAAAGTGTAACATTAGGTTTGCTTTGTGATGGTGAAGATTAGGGCATGATAACAAGTCAAGTAATGACTTGTTTATGAAACTACTTGAAACTAGGAGCAAAGTTCCTAGTACCATCCTTTTACTTTGTAGTTAATTACAGATGATATTTTAGCATGAGCAACTTAACAATTAATACATCTGTGGCTTTGTAAAATATAAAAAACAGTGACTGTAGATGTTAGTGACATCAGTAACCTAATAAATTGTATTAATATTTCAAGACATACAATAAAAGGCTGATACTGTTACATGAATAGCATAGTATTTCACTAGCTAAATCAGACGTTTACCTTCTACGAGTACTGGGTCATACTTTTTTTTATAACTGTGTAGATTCATTTACAATCTCTTTGCATTGTTTACATCCAAATTTATAAGGAACAGCAAAAAAATGTATGAGAATGCTGAGCAACCATCAATGAGATGTAATAAGAATTCTTGTGGATTGAATAAGGGAGGAAACTACACATCATTTAAAAACACCTTTACTTACAAAAAGGTACAGAAGAAGATGTTGTTATTTACACCATCATTACGAGTTGAAGTTCATGGAGTGTTCATTGGTTGTGGATATGATTCATTCATGAAGTAGCAGAGTTGAAAATGTTAAAAGGGATTCTCATATTGTAATTATCTATATATATAATATCCAAATGTCTGTCTGTCATGCCCTGTATATCCTGAACGATTAATCGTAGAAAAAAAATTATTATCAAAATTATTCTGTTTTCAACAGTACATCATAGGAAACTGTTCATTTTTTTTAATTCCTAAAATTTCACATCAATATCAACATCAGTCCGTCAGTTTTCTTATGTGCTGAATGGTAAATCTGAAAAACAAAACTGATTAAAAACAAAGAAATGTTTCTTTTTGTGAGGGAATTTCACGAAAAAACGGGACTTTCTCCGTAGACTGATTGAAGGAAGTATTTCGAAGATAGGAAGGAGGATGAACTGAAAAAGCACATAAAGAGATGAATGTGTTTGAATATATATTTGTCGTTGTTCGATTTATATGTGTTTTTTTTTTCATGTCGGTATTATATACATACATGATTTTACTTTACTATGCCTAATAGATTGATTTGAATATCTCCCATTTTCCCCTTTAACATTTCTTATAGAAATGACAACTGTCAAAAAGTGCTCACTTCGGTAGAGGTATTTTCTTTTGCTCAGTAAAATGACAAGGAATGGTGGCATCCAACGGAAAAAATCCCCGCAGCTACCTAGCGAACCTCAGATCTGTATTGTGCTAGATGCACTTAACGTACCGACACCGAAACATTTTTACCCAACAATGCCTTACAGTCAGTTTCTTTTGCTTAAAAACAAGCGCAATGTAATTTTCCTTATTGAAATTACGCTCTAGAAAATCATATGGCAAATACGCGCTGATCCAAGGGATTGGATTGACTACAGATTTTATACTTATTCATCACTATTTTTAGGAAACGTTTAAATGAAGTGTTTCAACGGGTATCTGCTAGTCTTTCTATAAGAAGTCCAAGTTACTAGGGAAAATGGACTTTCGTATTTTGCCTCGATTTTATAGAATAGTTTTGGTATCTACTGAATATATTTTATATGGCTCAATTTTCGTTATTGAAATAACAAATGGAAAGAAACTTGTAAATGGCCCATTAAACAATTATATTGTATATGCTCTCTGATCCAATGGATTTTATATTCATTCATCACTATTTTTAGGAAAATTACAGTTGAAATATTTCAATGGGTATTATGTTATTTTCAATAACATTGAAAAAAAATCGGCCATTTTTATTTGAAGAGAAATGGT
>NW_013746441.1:0-726 GCF_000517525.1 Limulus polyphemus
TAACCATCATACTCATCTTTAGTCTTACTTGGTACAACTATTCCATGAACACTTAGGTTTCACTCTAGTTACCGAATTTATAACCACCATACTCATCTTTAGTCTTACCTGGTACAACTACTCTTTGAACACCTAGGTGTAACTCTAGTTACAAAATGTGAAACCCATACTCATCTGTAGCGTTATTTGGTACAAAAACTCAACGAATACCTAGGTGTAACTCTAGTTACCGAATTTATAACCACCATACTCATCTTTAGCCTTACTTATTACAACACTCCATGAACACCTTGGTGTAACTATAGTTACCGAATTTATAACCACCATACTCATCTTTTGCCTTACTTGGTACAACTACTCCATGAACACCAAGGTGTAACTCTACTTTCCGAATTTATAACCAAAATACTCATCTTTGGTCTTACTTGGTACAACTGCTCCATGAACACTTAGGTGTAACTCTAGTTACTGAATGTAAAACCCCATACTCATCGTTAGCGTTATTTGGTACAACAACTCCACGAACACCTATGTGTAACTCTTGTTATTGAATTTATAATCACCTTACTCATCTTTAGCGTTACTTGGAACAACTACTCCATGAACACCTAGGTGTAACTCTAGTTAACGAATTTGTAAACTCCATATTCATCTGTAGCGTTATTTGGTACAACTACTCCATGAACATCTAGGTGTAACTCTAGTAACTGAATGTACAACCCCATA
>NW_013746442.1:0-481 GCF_000517525.1 Limulus polyphemus
TTCTTGGTACAACAACTCCACGAACACCTAGGTGTAACTCTAGTTGCCGAATTTATAAATACCATACTCATCTTTAGCCTTACTTGATACAACTACTCCACGAACACCTATGTGTAACTCTAGTTACCGAATTTTTACCACCATACTCATCTTTTGCGTTATTTGGTACAATAACTACACGAAAACCTAGGTGTAACTCTAGTTACCGAATTTATAACCACCATACTCATCTTTAGCCTTGCTTGGTACAACTACTACATGAACACCTAGGTGTAACTCTAATTACCGAATTTGTTACCACCATACTCATCTTTAGCGTTATTTGGTACAATAACTCCACGAAAACCTAGGTGTAACTCTAATTACCGAATTTGTTACCACCATACTCATCTTTAGCGTTATTTGGTACAATAACTCCACGAAAACCTAGGTGTAACTCTAGTTACCGAATTTATAACCACCATACTCATCTTTAGCATTG
>NW_013746443.1:0-8030 GCF_000517525.1 Limulus polyphemus
CCTTCAAAATATAATATAAACTTTTTATTCGTCATTTTACAGATATTAAAAAAAACTCGAATTTATAACAGTAAGTAAAATCACCATTTTTTAATATAAAGCATTACAAAACTGATTATTTAAACAAACATAGACAATATAGAGCAGAAAATCCCACTTAGTACATAATAAATACACAATAAACTTTTATACAAACTTGATGTCCACCAGTGGATCAGTGGTATGTTTACAGACTTACAATACTAAAATATAAAGTTTGATTTCCTGCTTTGTAGACTTCTCAGACAGCCCATTATGTGGCTTTGTGCTAAAGTAAACAAACAAACAAGTCAACAAGATGAAACATTGTATATAAATGAGCAAATTCAAATGATCAAAACTAATAACACAGAAAAATAACAACAATGTTAATTATTAAGAGGAAATCTGCTTCATGCTGGTCAGAAGGCTATCTATGGATGACGTAGATATTTTTCCTTCTAATGACATCCATCAAATAGTGTTGACATCACGGGTCAACTTATGTTATGTCCCAACTGGCACTTTTCTACCTCATCTGGTTGCAAGTGTTCTATCAGCCACTTTACCATCAAGATTTAATTTCATCACATTTGTTATATGCTTGAGTCATTTTCTTAGTGGAAAATAAATCCTCACCTGATGAGTCTTGTTTCTAAGGGTAGGGCAGTGATGTTACCAGTGGATCATTGACCCAGCACCAAACTCATCTGGAATGATGATCTGTGGCTCAGATGAGAGATCTTGTGTCCATAACTGACTGGAAGGACTTACTAAAGTCACTGTATGTGCTGCAGGCACAGTCACAGCTGGAGTCTGAGATGTTACTGGTTTCCCTTTGGTATTCGACATTATATTCACTGATTTGATATTCCTCACCAAGTGGTATGATTGGAAAACAAAGCAGCCAGTGTGATCACTGCCTGTACAACTCCAGGAGATTCAGGGAAAGAGTAGGATCGAGCTGCTTCTCAACTTCCTTAACATCTCTTCTTCTGCTTCATTGTTAGACAGCATTAAAAGGCATAAGTCATGAACATACAAAGGTCTATTCACTTCCATAGGTATTGGAACTCGACAATTGTTAGCTTATAAACTTGATCAACAATGGAAGTCTGACCAATTCCTCACACTCCATGGTAGGGTGGACATTAAGATCAACTATATTTTCCATGTCGAAGTAAATTGAGAGTAAACTCATAGTTTAACACTTACAAATGAAATTTAATTCACTTCTTAATTGGTAAGATCAATAATGGTCGCTTCGACTATTATTAAGTCTATTCCATGATTTCTTTATAGGTTGTGATAGATGAAATCATAGTAATAAAGCAATTATGGAAACACACAAATGATACATTTACAGGAGTCAAAAACAACGAATAATTGCAACTTGATGGTTATTTTATTAACGATACCAAACATTATCACAAAAACTACAAAGAAAAAATAATAAGTTGTACAATGAACTAATACACTGTTTGTGAGCCGTTTGTTTTATATAGAACATTACACCTTGATTTCATGAGTTATGATTGTGGAATATTGTTCTAAATGTCATATATTACTCCCATAATTCAATCAAGTTGTTTGGTCACCTCTTGATCTTCTTAGTTTTTATATAAACCTATACAATCTCAATAATGATCATAGTTGAACTTTGAGCAGGCTAAGTCATCTTTTTGAATGATTCAATCGACTTATTTCTCATCAAGGTAAGGTTTCCCTACACTTGCTGCATGCCTGAGGTTACTGTCCTGTCAGATGGATCTCCACCCAAGGAGCTATGTTTCTAGCAAAATCCCATTACGGATCAGAATACATGTACTTGTCAGCAGTCAGGGTGCCATCAATTTGTGTAGATCACTTACACCATTGACTGAAGTTCAGCCCTAAACTTGTACTTATCTTCGATTGTAGATGTTTTACATTGATAATGCTGTCTTCTCCACCATGGAGTTGTTCATTGAGGCTTACAATTCGAACTTGGATTCATCTACAAAGAGCAAATTTTTCCCGATTTATTTCAGTTTTGATTTGGTTACCTTTTCTTAGTAACAGTGTCCAAGCAGTACAGGTGTTTTTATGTGCTAAATGAAGAAGAGAACAGATAATGTTATTTTTAAAATGGCAATGTTTTTTGTTTTGTTTTTCAATTGTGTTTGAGCATCCAATGTTATTGTTAATGTTTTCTTCTACGATCATTTGGTTGCTATTTTCTTCTTGTTGTCTCTTTAGTGGCCTTGATTTCAGTAATGATTTTGTAGTTATTATTACAAATTGCATCCAAGCTTTTATAACGTAGTGGTATCAGCGTGTTAATGTCAATTTGTAACCGTTATATTTACATTGGTTATGTAGTTAGAAGAATAAATGAAGTCAGTTTTAGTTGCTTTGATTGTTTGTTTTAGTATTTTGTACAAAGCTACTAGTGGGACATCTGTGCTTATTTGGCAGTGAAAGACTAGAGGGAAGGCAGCTAATCATCATCGCCCACTGCCAATTCTTGGGCTACTCTTTTAACAACAAATGGTGGGATTGACTGTCACAATATAACGCTCCCACAGCTAAAAGGGCGAGCATTTTCAGTGATGGAGGTTCGATTCCACGATCAGCATATTGCGAGTCGAGCTCCATAGCACTAGGCCATGTCAGGTCTTTGAATTAAAGGCGTTAAACAGCAGGCCATGCCAGGTCTTTGACCTAAGGACGTTAACCACCAGGTCACTGACTTAAGGACTTAACCACTAGGTCATGCCAGGTCTTTGAATTAAAGGCATTAAACAGCAGGACATGCCAGGTCTTTGACCTAAGGACGTTAACCACCAAGTCATTGACTTAAGGACTTAACCACCAGGTCATTGACTTAAGGACTTAACCACCAGGTCATTGACTTAAGGACTTAACCACTAGGTCATGCCAGGTCTTTGACATAAGGAGTTAACCACCAGGTCATGCCAGGTCTTTGACTTAATGATGTTACTGTTCTCTAATTTACTTCATCAACTCATTAATATTGGTCTTTGATAGATATTTCGAGTTCAGCAAGTTAAGGTTGATGAATTATGTTCAGCTTGATGGTCACAGTTTACACACTGTTGCCCGACAAGATAGCTCAAACAACACACTGTTGCCCGACTCAAATAACACCACCTAATTTAGTTCAGTTTGCAATTTAAATAATGCCAAACGAAATTTAATTCGGAACTATATACAAAAACTATGGTAACATTTTTTTTCAAACGGGTCAAAAGTTGAAGTAAAACCTTTCTATCAAAATTATTGTAACCTTACCGTATTCTTTGTATCAGTTTCAGTAATTTTAATCAAAGTAATTCATCAAATAGAACAATAAATGTTTTACAGGGGATTTTACGCGTAACGAATTAATTTTTTAGTTCATTTTATTTATTGCCCCAGTGGCTCTTTAATATATCTGAAGATTTATAAACAAACACACAAACAACTTTATTTACTATATATCGATCTAAAAAGTTTATAATCTGCTCTATCAAATAGTATTTAAATATTAGCTACAGTTATTTTAAAAGCTGAGCGTCTTTAGTGGTTGTTAAGACCACGTGCTATAACATGACAAAAAGGTCAACAATGAAAAGTCATAGTATTAAACTCGCTAATAATCAACCAAAACAAACATGGTGTCCTCCACAATTCTCAGGGCCCTCCATTGTTCTATATTCCTCACTGCTTGTACCAAATTTCCTATTTCAAGCTTCTCATCTCCAATCCAATCTCTAATTTCATCGACTCAAGTGAGTCTCTGCCTGCATCTGGTTTTTCTTTCTTCGATCTTGCCCATCACAATCTCTGCCAACCTACCCTCAGCGGTAATTATTCTTCCAAAGTAGCGCATCTTCCATTTCTTACGCACGTCCAGCAGTAAAACTATAAGCTGAAAAGGAAACTCACATGAGAAATAAGATACGAATCATTATATACACAAGGGATTATAGTTTCCTAGCAAAAATAAACCTGATATTTGGGATGGTTAGAACAATTCTATAGGCATCAATAAATACGTTGTTTAAACGCGAGACCCCTCGGAGCTGCGCAGAAATGAAAGCTGGAATTATACTTTTAATTTTTCTTTGCAAGTTACACTAAACATATGTTAAGAAATGATGAAATATAAATTATGAAACATTTTTTGAAAGAAGTGTTTAGAAACAGTTCCAATTGTGTTCACTGGTAATGCTACAGTTAGAGTGGTCAGAATGTCACGTTATATGTTCACGTCAGATAGCTGTTGAAATATGCTCATAGTTGTATTTTATGTTTAATAATTAATATGGATGGTCATGTAACGATCTATCCATTTTTTTCTGTCATTGTTTTGGCAGTTTCCAATTCTCATACAATCTTTAGATTTCAAATAGTTGTAGTACATTGTTTAATTGTATTACATTGTTCTATAACAAAAAATCGTAAGTAACCTAAGAACTTTTTTTTTGACATTTGTACAATACGTAGTACTCACAACACAGCCAGAGTAACACCTGAAACCGTTTTGTGTACATTATTACAACACAGCCAGAGTGACACCTGAAACCGTTTTGTGCCTATTATTGCAACACAGCCAGAGTAACACCTGAAACCGTTTTGTGTACATTATTGCAACACAGCCAAAGAGCAACATCTGAAACCGTTTTGTGTACATTATTACAACACAGCCAGAGCAACATCTGAAACCGTTTTGTGTACATTATTGCAACACAGCCAAAGAGCAAATTTAGAATGTCAGATAATTTTGTTGAGCATATTATACTTTAATTACAGTTATTATTATTATTTCTGTTTCGACTGATAAAGATCAGACTTTGTTAATAAAACGTTAGATGTTTAATATGCATGTACTTATTTATGTAGAATATAAGAGTCCGATTCTGTTAATATTTTACAGTTTTATATAAAATTCCATATGCAGTAACATCAATTATAAATATTTCTGCAAAGTTTGAACATTTTTCCAATCTGTTGTCATAGTTACGACGAAACTAATAAAATTATGATGGAAAACGCTTGTAGTGATTTGAAAAAAAATATATGGTGATCTTTTATTTTATTTTTACTGTAAGTTAGAGTATAACAATGCTGTGGTATTCGCCTCGTTCACACGTTGTTTAACTCGGGTATTTATAATAAAAAACAGGATGTTATTAAATTTCAACAGTAAAATTACTTTAAAGTTAAAATAAAGCTTTTTATCCGAAATATTAGCCCTCTAGTGGCTAAGCGGCAACTCCTACGGGTTATAACGCTAAGACCTGGCTTTCGATAACCAGTGTTGGGCAGAACCCATTGTGTAGCTTTTCGCTTAACAATGAAACAAATGAAGAAATCGAAATTCTAGAAAGAATTCCAAACTGTTCTCGTATTCCTGTTGTTGTTGCTATTCTGCAATGATTTAATATCATGAACCTACTTCTTCAATACCTCAAAGAACATCCAGTAAAGTACTAAAGCGAACGCTGTGAAAGATCTATATAGGAATTAATTAATTAATTAAGCAAGAGCTAATTTCGTCTACAAGACATTTGTAGAAATATAAACAATATATTTTTTTTGTTTAGTTTCGTCTTCTTCGCCTCTATGTATTTTTTTTATCAGGTACCCTCATAACAGAAATCTTTTTGTTAGATAGTTTGTTTTTGTGTTGATGTTTCTCTCATGTTCGTTTGTGATCTTGTTTGCAGCGTGAGTTTGTGTTGCCGTAACGTGTACAAAACGTTTTCAGATGTTACTCTTTGGCTGTGCTGCAACAATGGGCACAAACGGTTTCAGACGTTACCCTTTGGCTGTGTTGAAACAATGGACACAAAAGGGTTTCAGATGTTACTCTTTGGCTGTGTTGCAATAATGTAAACAAAACGGTTTCATATGTTACTCTGGCTGTATTGTAATAATGTACACAAAACAGTTTCAGGTGTTACTCTGGCTGTGTTGCAATAATGTACACAAAACGGTTTCAGATATTACTCTGGCTGTGTTGCAATAATGTACACAAAAACGGTTTCAGATATTACTCTGGCTGTGTTGCAATAATGTACACAAAAAGGTTTCAGATGTTACTCTGGCTGTGTTGCAATAATGTACACAAAACGGTTTCAGATGTTATTCGTTTATGGTTGATCAAACATATTACTGTTTTTAAGACGTTAAGATTTGAAAATTTATCTGCGATAAATAACCTGTACACTTACATTTGTGACTCGAGTACGTGACTACATCACTATGTGAGACAGATGTGGTTGTTACCCGCAACGTTTGTCTTTGATGTCGTGCGTACTTTTACTACTACGCCAGCAAGGAATCACACCACTATCTTCCCTACACAGGTAGTTTGACTCATTACTATTGGCTAAACACTGTCACGTGAACAAAAGATTGTTTAATATCCTTTGAATAAGACACAAAAACTACATTGAATAACTTATAAATGAATCTTTGGAAAACGTTTGGGGATTATGTATAAATGTTTATAAATATTAAACAAAAATTTAAATAAGACATATTTAATTTTAATTTTAATCCTTTCAATTGGTTAAGGCTGGTCACGTGAACAACAGTTTAAGACACACGAATGAAAAAGACGAATCTTTTTAAACCGGTTGTGAAAAAACCGAAAACTTCTATGTATTCGTGAATTACTTGAATCAAAGTACACATGTTATTTACAGTAAACTATCATTATGTGATCTTTGTAATCATTATTGTTTGATCTTTAACGGTTTTTTTATGTTCTGTAATTAGAATGTTACACCTGATAAAGCTACATAATAAATTAGAAAAACAACATTTTTTTCTATAAGATGTCACAGAGTTGAATATATTTCACTTTTAAGTTTTACAGAAACGCATTATTTATACAATTAAAAAATAAACGGAGATATGCAACACCAGACCAAATGTTACCCCTCAAGGCAACAGAAGACACGTGTACTTTTCGGGATAAATAAAAATCGAAATTAAATCATACATCAATTATTTGATATAGGCAAAGGTCAGGTGTTTACAACATTTAAACCTGATTGATTTTAGATTATCCCCTCCAATCTCAATTCACCGAAATTCCAATGAAATATATTAGAAAGTAAAGTAACATTTATAAATTTTATTAGAACAGTAAGTTTATTCAGGTATATTGGATGAAACAGAATATATATTTTTTTGTTTGGACAATAAGATTAATAACTTCAACTACAACAAATAATCTGTACACTTATCTTTGAAAGCCAGACCCGTGATGACTACGCCACTGTAAGAAAAAGATGTGGTTGTTACCCCGTAACGTCTTTCTCTGTTGTTGTGTGACCCCTAGTGGCACAACGGCATGTGTGCGGACTTACAACCCTAGAAACCGGGTTTCGATACCCGTGGTTGGCAGAACACAGATAGCCTATTGTGTAGCTTTGTGTTTTTGAACAAACAAATAAACAAAACAAAATAAGTCATTACTCTCCATATATAAATATAACTCGTTGTTATTGGTTATGCACTCTCACGTTAGCAACAGCTCAGATTGTTTAAGCCGCTTTGGATAAGACAGAGATAAAAAAACTGTATCAAATATCTCTTATGATTGAATGACCAATAAAAAGTTTTATGATTAGTCATAAGGATAACTTAAAATCAATCAAGTTTAAATATTGTAAACACCTGACCTTTGCCTATATCAAATAATTTTTCTGTAATTTTGCTATTAATGTTTGATTTAATTTCGATTTTTATTTATCCCGAAAAGTACACGTGTCTTCTGTTGCCTTGAGGGGTAACATTTGGTCTGGTGTTGCATATCTCCGTTTATTTTTTAATTGTATAAATAATGCGTTTCTGTAAAACTTAAAAGTGAAATATATTCAACTCTGTGACATCTTATAGAAAAAAATGTTGTTTCTATAATTTATTATGTAACTTTATCAGGTGTCACATTCTAATTACAGAACATAAAAAACCGTTAAAGATCAAACAATAATGATTACAAAGATCATATC
>NW_013746444.1:0-232 GCF_000517525.1 Limulus polyphemus
ATGTTAGTGAATATGTGTGTATTTGATAGGAAGAAATAAACTGTTTACATTTCTGTATCTAAGTATTGTATTTGTAATAAAATGGTTTTTAGCACCCACAGAAGAACCTTAACTATTCTTGAATGTTTAATTGTTTTATTATTTTTTGTAGTAAAAATCCATAATTTTGTTTTAGAAATTAGACTACTAAGGTTAAGGCCTAAATAATATAAGATGTTTTTATGTTCACTCA
>NW_013746445.1:0-1102 GCF_000517525.1 Limulus polyphemus
AAATTAGATCAAATCAATCAATTGTGTGTATCGAAGCAAATTATGTTAGTATGAAATTAAGTTGACAAACAACGGATTTATAAACATAAAGAAGTGGTTTAGGTTTGGAGAACGTACTACATATTTTGACAGAATCTTGGTCTGTTTTCTTCAGGTATGATCTACAGCTTAAGATTCATGGTTTATATACAAGTAAACATAAGAAGCAAAGGCGACAAGATTATAGCTACAGACAAGGTCAAGGCTGATCAAATGTATGAGCGAAAGCTAAGTGAATAAACTCAGCCAAATTTAGCTGATGTTTCCAGGGTCGTTGTCACGGTTGAGTGAAAGATCGGCTGCTTTGATGACTTCGTTTATTTCTAAACAGTCTTGTCCCCTTTTTTTTTGGGGGGGGGGGGTAGGATAAAAATTTCGTCCCAAAGTATTCTGAGACCTGAAAAAAATGTATAAGCATGTTAAAGCACATATCCGAAACTCATATTTACGTATATGACCTTGTTGTTCTTTGCGTCTTATATCCAAGGAAACTGATGTTTGTTCTATATATTTCTTACCAAAAACTTGACAAACCAGGATTTTTTTACGATTTTTCTTTACAAAATATGTTATTAGTAGAGTAAGTTATACACTTTCGAAAGCTTACTTTCTGTTCTTTAATATTAATATTTGTACCAGCTGCTAAAACATTTTTATGTCAACCGAGACCGGTACAGAAAGGTGACATTTACTTAATCATGCACCCTGTGGATAATAATACACCCACAGAAACAATCTAGAGAAATGAAGTAAGTACATCATAGATAAAGAGGTATACATCTGTGTATAAGATGTGAAATTATAATGTATGGAGATGTTTATTAAAGAGAAACAGCGAGTATCTAGAGAAAATTCTTTATTTTCTCAACATTTCATTAAAATGTAGAAACCCTAAGTCCAGTCTTAAAAAACAAATATATCTACACTAACATGTTACATAAAAACGTTAGAACATGTTTCAATTAAGCAGTCAAACATTATCAGATAACATTGTACTATATTAATTTGCTTTTAGTGAGATATGTAATGAACACTTTGTCTTATTATCCTTTAATACGTTTAC
>NW_013746446.1:0-1630 GCF_000517525.1 Limulus polyphemus
GATAGTCATTTAAACTACACAACGACTATCGTTATTAGGACTACTTAGGGCTCCCATTCTTTATTACCAGGGAAATACTACTAGCTAGCAGAAAGTACAACAAGTGGTACAGTTGATGCAATACCTATTATATGTCCCATCCCTAATGTCCGCCTACGTAGTGTCACGAGAGTCTCATCACAAAAAGAGTATATTGTCACTCGTTTTATACTTTGAGTTGTTCGGAAACAAAATATTATACCTATTCAAAGCAGCAACCAATTAATTCAAAAAAATGATCCAAATCCCGTGCAATTCTTGCAAATGTATAACATTTAAATACATAACTTATGCTTCAGTAAACTTAGCATTCAGTGTCGTAGCCACGAAAATTGTCGGGGAGATGGGGGGGAGGCTAGTATCTTTGTAATAATAAAGTTTAAAGAAATAAAAAAGCTTCTCTTCTCTCAAAGTTCGGGACGGGGTGGGGTGGAACTCAGTTTCAAGAGGTTTGTTTGCAATTAGGCACAAAGCTACACAATGGACGATCCGTACTCTGCCCACCACGGGTATCGAAACCCGGATTCTAGCGTTGTAAGTCCGCAGACATACCGCTGCGCCACAGGGGGGGCGTTTCAAGAGGTAATAATGGACCATTTCTTTGGTATAAGGTTGTTTTAGTCGTAAAACTAGGTAATAAGATACAAATTGGGTTTTCAAATGAGTCTTTATTTATTTTTAAAGTTATAATAAATCAGCGGTCGATATAACTTTAGAATATTACCCTGAACTCGTTGAGAGAAATTTACGGATAAAAAACACATATATATATATTTTGTCATTTCAGCAAATTGCTTGAAATAAAAGTTATTAATCATTTACCAGAAATGTCGTGAAAGAGTCTTATGAAATTTAATATCGGAGGGAAGATTTCAAGGGTGTTTGTGATTAATGTTACTTCTTTTACCCCACACAACTCAAGATTTGAAAGACAGTAAAAAAAAAGGGGGGGGGGTTGGAATGTTGAAAAGCAGGATGAACCTGCATGGTTGATTGAAAACGTTCTGACCGTTTCGAACCACGTAAAAACACTATAAACGTTTCATTATTAAATTTATATATTACCAACTTTAATTAAATTTTCGACAGTATTGCTCCAGTGAAGAAACATGTTGCACAGAAGGTACAACTCAATACATTTACTGGACATATGAAAAGCTACGACAGACATTTTCAAAGGCCTACGTGGATTATAATAGCTTTCATTTACAAAAATTAAATCTGATAAAGTTTATATTTTAAAGTCTGTGTAAATAACGGATCCGTCTGTTACTTGTTCTTTTTACACAATAGGCTATCTTCACTCAGCCTACTGCAAGGATCGAACCCCAGATTAACCACTCAGGACAAATATTATTATTTCTCGTACATACAGTGATATCTCCGTCATTACACAAGAAATACAACCCAGTTCATCTGCACACAAAATTATGATAAATCTTAACTGTAAACAAAGGTTGAAACATATACAATTACAGAGACGAGAAACGGAAATACTATTTAAACACCCGCACACACACACACACACACATATATATATATATATATATAAACACTGAGTGGTCACAAGTAAACAGACACCTAATTTTTC
>NW_013746447.1:0-3241 GCF_000517525.1 Limulus polyphemus
TCTGTATTTCTCTTTGATAGTTCTGTAAGAAAACAAATTGAAGGCCATAAAATTATGGTCTGTTTGAGCAATAATGATTTTATAGAGAGCATTTTACGTTTAAGTTCATACATTTTGAGGGGTGGTGGATAAAATAGGGATGATGATATGCTAAGACAAAATTTGTCATGTGTGTTACACTACTGGAAATTCAGGATTTTTTTATATATATTTCCTTTTAGAATTAAGAACTTAAAACTTGTATATTATTAAAATATGGATTATTATCTAAGATTTTATGCTATTCTAATTGGTATAACATAAACAAAAAGTAGTTTAATACAATTTTGAATGTAAGACACTAAAACCTTGTGTCATGTGCAGTAAAGGGTACCCGTGCAGATAGGATTAAAAGTTGATATGGCCCCATATCTTCAATAAAGTTGATGCATGTGTTGCCTTATGGTGCCCCATTTCCTCTTGCATAGATTCTGAGAGATTGTCTGGGTATTTGTCCACTAATTTTGCACATGCAAGTTTGAGTTCCTCTTTTGTCATGCTTCGATATTGCCATAGAACGCAGAAGAATCTATTAATTGTGTTTGCAGCGTCAAACCGCTTCGACACTCTGTCAGTCACCGAATCAATGACAACAAAGAAGACATTCCGTTTGAATTCAGATTCAAGCTCATCAGAGCCATCACAAGGATTTTCTAGGACGTTCTCCCCTTGTTCATCATCCTCCTCAATAACAATAAGTCTTGCTCTTTTTTTAACTTTCCGTTTAGATGGGAGATGGGGTTCAATTTCGATTTCCTCAGCAACCAGTTTCGCTTCATTTAAAATCTGTGGCCATTTCCCACGTAGATCTTCAAGATCAATCAAGAGCGACTCTAGATTTGAGACCCCTACATCCATTGTAGCATCTCTTGCCTGGATGATCTGATTTCTCCTGTCGATCTCTACGAGAATCTTCAGCCACATCGATGACATAAGGATGCAAATGAAGGATGACACGTATTTGATTACACCATTGACTTCATCAATGGTTTTTGGCGTGAGGTTGAGAGACAGAAGTTTCTTTAGCACGAGTCGTATTTCAGCAAGATGAGCTTCAAATGGTTTCACACTTGTCACTCGGTCTGTCCAACGAGTACCTGACAAAGCGTAGATGGATTCGCCCACTTACTCCTTGAGAATAGCCCAGCACTGAGGACTGGAAGAAAACAAATTATAAACTGTTTGCATTACTCCAAAAAAATGTAACTGCCTCCATGCAACATGATGCAGAATCTAATCCACATAAGTTTAGTGAATGGCAGGCACATGGAGAATAAATGCACAGTGGATTAACAGCAAGTATGTGCTGTTGGGTACCATTGTATTTGCCAGACATGTTGGGAGCGTTATCATAACCCTGTTCACGACAATGTTTTATAGGTATCACAAAATGCTTGAGTGTTCCCATAATCAGGCTTGCTAAGTCAGCCCCCGTCTTCTTACAACAATCAACAAAGGTTAAAAATCGTTCTTTAAGTTCAAATTCGGTATCATCCTTGGCCAAATAACGAATGATGAACGTTGTCTGCTCCACATGGCTAGAATCCGGTGTTGCATCAACCATGACTGAATAATATTTTGCGGCTCTTATTTCATCCAAAATGTGACTCCGAACATAATATGTGCAGTTACTAATGAATTCAACTTGAGATGATCCTGAGATATAGTGAACTTGAAGCCGTTCACCTTTTTCTTGCGAAGCTCGTACCTTTGCAACATGTTCAGCAAGAATTGGATCGTAATTGGCCAGGAGTTCAATGATCCCCAAGAAGTGCCCATTATGAATGTCGTCAATTCGCTGGGATGAGCTACGGAAAGCAAGTCCTCTTTGGCTAAGAAAAATTACAACATCAATTATCCTCGTTAGTATATTTCGCCATTTCTCAGTCTCGCTCATGATTACTTTGTGAGACATCACATCATTCCCAGTATCAGTTTCCAACCTCCTCTCCAACTCACGCCATGCTAGATATTGCTCTTGTGTGCTGTACTGTTTTCATGTTGAGGCAACCTGTCAAACAGCTTTTTCCATTTCTGTTCTGTACCCCAGCCTTGTTTGGATGCAATGAACGACTGTGATCTTTGCAGTTGTGAGCCCACTGTATGAGAGAAAATCTTACAAGGCAGGCAATACAAGGACTGTTTTCCAAGACTGAATACAAGCCATCGTCTGCTCTCGCTTTCGCCATTTGGTGTTCTGACTTTGAGAACAGACATTGGAAATTTTCGTCCGGTAAAATCATTAGGGAAATATTTTGGGTGTGGCAGAGGCCCTTTCCGAATCATGTCTTCTATATATTTTTTAGTTGAGGTGTCGATGGGCAAAGTCCAATATCAACTCCATATGTTTTAGGCTTGCTTTCTGTTGAATGCTGGCTCTTGTGGCCTTCTTGGGCCGTCCCTGCACATGTTTCTGTCTGTGTTTCTGGGCTTTTTGGCCTATCTGGCACTTCATGTTAATCTTCTATATCAAGCCTACTGTTATGATCATAATCTCCAGCGGTGTTGGTATTAACTGAGCCTGTTGAGGTAGGCCTATGTACTGGATCTGTATGCTTCTGATCGTGCTGGAAGCCAACCTCAAATAACGTTCGACAATCCCCGATCACTTCCTTCTCCCTTTCTTGTCGAGCCTCCCGTCCACGCCTCTTTTGTGCGCTGGTAAGATGACATGACGGAAATTCTGGAAGAAATGAAAACAAAAATTAACATTTAAGACAAAAACCCACCTAATATTTCAGTGGGTTTTTGGTTGGATTTCTGGACAAAATTTTTGGGACAAAAAAGCTCCACATTTTTTAATTTTTACTCCTCCTGTTCATGACTTCTGACTACCTGTGAGAGTGCTTTGTTAGTATATAGATTATAGGTACTTGTGTATTTTTTCTTTTAATGCACAAAACATTAGCTATTACACTGCTAAAGCATTTATTATAACTTAATAACACACGTATCTATTCTAAGGACGTATAAAGCAAATAAAATAACATGTTATGCAAAAAATGAATACTTGGGTTTTTGGGTGCTAATCCTGATTTTTATCAGGTATAAACTTTTATAGTAATTTAATATTTCATCATTAAAAAATTATAAATCACCAGGAATTATTTTTTATGAAACCAGTACAAGAAAATTGAGCTATTTTCAAAAATGTTTTCACTGCAATCCCTAGATGGCATTAACGTTCAGACTACAGTGAAGT
>NW_013746448.1:0-1634 GCF_000517525.1 Limulus polyphemus
CGCTTGGTTCAGAACACACTTAGAGAACGTCAGCTGCTGAGTTAAAAAACTAACTAAATATCATGTTAATTTCTGTACAACCGCTTGGTTTAGAACACACTAAGAGAACGTCAGCTGCTGATTTCAAAAACTAACTAAATATCTTGTTAATTTCTCTGCAACAGCTGGGCTGAGAACACACTAAGAGAACGTCAGCTGCTGAGTTAAAAAAACTAACTAAATATCTTGTTAATTTCTGTACAACCACTTGGTTCAGGAAACACTACGAGAACGTCTTTAGTGAATTAAATTTCTTATGCGCGCTGTTAAAAACTAAATTCAAACAAAGTATCTCTAGTTTTAGTTGTGTGAAATATCTAGTAACTATAATTGTGAACTTCCACCTACGAATTTATACAAATGTAAAGAAGGTTTGAATTACGTAAGAAAGTCCACGGGTTGCATTTCTACATACTGAAATTATATCATAACAGAAATATATCATCAACGCTATGAAATATCTTCACATTTCTTCGGAAGTATGATACACAAAGTACAACAACTTTAAAAAGAAATAGGTATTCATTATTTGTGTCTTTTGTCTCCATACGGGCTGAACTTTGAAAGGCGGCTGCTCACTCCAATTGTTTTCTAACGATTTATTTAAAGTATTTCAATCTCATAGTTCCTTAGAGACTGACCAAAGGCCACCCGCTTTCTCACACTCTCTGAACTTCAACTGATGTTACCTTAAACCTAACTTCGTAATATTACTAAAAATAGAAGTATGTTGGTTATTCATAAGATATCGTAAAGCATTACCATTTACTTAAAAGTTGCTCACAGTTAATAATTGTTTTTGAATTTCGCGCAAAGCTACACGAGGGCTATCTGCGCTAGCCGTCCCTAATTTAGTAGAGTAAGACTAGAGGGAACGCAGCTAGTCATCACCACCCTCCGTCAACTCTTGGGCTACTCTTTTACCAACGAATAGTGGGATTGACCGTCACGTTATAACGCCCCCACGGCTGAAAGGGTGACCATGTTTGGTGTGACAGGGATTTGAACCCGCGACCCTGAGTTGCTCACAAATTGTTTTAAAAACATTATACAGGAATCCCTCGATTAATGCGTTTTCGTTTAGTGCGCTTAATTTTTTTTATAACCAATATTCGATTAGTGCGGTTACACACATTTCATTTTAACCATAGTAATTGAAAAGTAAGTTTTAGGCACCGAAATTATTTTTTTTTAAAATTAAAAATAGAAAATTGGTAAGTATTTTACTTGTCAAGTTATTACTAGAGTGTCCACCCCGGGGACCCCGACCTCGTCACGTCAGGTTATATTAGCGATTTTTCACCCCTTGCCCCGGGGTAAAATACTTGAAATACCCCGGGGCAAATCTTTACTATTTTACTGAACAAATATCTTTTTCATAACAATAATTCATAAAAAGAAATCGTCCTCATCAAAATCATCGTCATGATGATGATCGTCGTTGTTTATAGGAAACACACCATAGCTTTAAAATATAGGGCAGTGAAAAAGAGTAAAACCTTTGCTAGAGCTGGTGAAAGGAATTTGGAAAATGAAAGAGAAACATTTTGAGAGAAGAAAGGTCTGAAGAAATCGTTGGCTACGAGTTTAATCGC
>NW_013746449.1:0-3522 GCF_000517525.1 Limulus polyphemus
CAGCTACAGGAGAGAGCTCCAGTTGGGAAGTGTTGACACATTATCATAGTTGACCTGGAGTTCAAGCTGTGTGTGTGAACATGGTGTTTGTGGTCTTGTAACAGAAAAGAGTTTCTAAATTTCATTACAACCCAAGCCTTGATCATGGTTGACAGCCAGCTGAAGATGTAGAAAGGTTCTTTGAGTTTTCCAGTGTCTAATACTTGTGACTGATGATGAGATTGGTATTCGAACTGTGTTCAGCTAAGGCAGATATTTTCTGGAAAAAGAAGCCAGTGGCATTTTGATATTCTCTGAATCACTGTTTATCCCTACATGAATAGTGTTGCTACATTGTACCAAAACCCCATTTCTGTAAAGCTACACATAGCAGATTTACTATGTGTATTTTCATAAAATTCGATAGGCTTTTAGTAAACCTTACGAGACTGCTGTACACAAAAATTGACTGGTTAGTTGTTTGGAGTTTAATGGTACAAAGTAAAGAAGCTATCTGTGTCAAACAACTGGTATTAATTTTGATTAAAATTACTAAAAGTAAAATATGATAGAAAAAAGTAAAAAAACAAACCCAAAATTGAATACTGCTTATAAATTAAGTTAAAGGGAACTAAAAAGGCCAGTGGCTTGTAAAAAACTGAAGATATAATCAATCTGGACAGTGTCACCATCACAAACAACACTGTAAACAAAGAGACAGCACAACAGTAAAATGTGGACAGCAATTTTAGTGTCACAAAGACCACACATTGACAGATCAGTGTCTTGTAAAAAGTTATGTAGCTGTGGCCAATGCATACCCTAGACAAGATAACTTCCTCTCTCTGGTTATTATGGAAATTAGATGGCCAAACAATAACAACATGCTTTATCTGACAAAGCTTGTCATTATATTCTTCACTCCGAATCAACTGCCACCTGGCATGAAGCCGTGCTTTGATGAGAGGTCTGTAGTCCACATAAAGAACAGGCAGAGCTGTGACAATGCCACAGCAGATGGACTTAATTGTGGTGTCAGAAAGTTCATTCCTGTAAATACCAACATGTCTGGGAATCCAGAAAACTAAATAGAAGATGTACGACAAAGAGAAGTTGGCCAGTCACTTCTGAATATCCAAGAGAACCAGGTAAGAACTCACATTATACGATCCCAGGGCCATCAGAGAACTAAACGAGTCAGTATATATATATAGTACAGTTCTTGTACTGCTTAGCTTCAACATGATCCAAGGCAAGTGAAATGGCATACAACTCAGCAGTGAACACAGAATCTGTAGAAGGGATCCTGTGAACAACCACTGAGCCATAACAAACCATGGCAGAGTCACCAACTTTCAAACCATCCATAAAAATGAAAACAGAAGAATAGATTGAAAGTAAAGAGAAGACAGCACTTCCAATCAGAAGTATCTGTCTTCTTCAGAAAACTCAAAGAAATGTCACAGGTGACGATGGTAACAATCCATGGTGGGATGGCTGATCACTGGATTTAGCAACATCATCTGTAACATTTAAGCTTTTCTGGTTGTATGGTTGTTTGATTTCTCTGCTAAAAGTAGTAGAGTTTATTATGCTGGTTTCAGTGTTGTATTTTTGAAAAGTATAGAATGTTGGTTAGGTATTTTGATAGTTGATGAAGAAGAGTCAATGGCACTGACAATTGGTTGGAGAGGAATTTATGACTTGTGAATTTTGAGGAGTCCATAAAGTAGTGGCAGCTTTTCATGATGGTTTTTGTGAAATTCTGGTTTGTTTTTTTGGCTGTCATGTAGTTTTAGAATACTAGAAGTCAAAACTTAAGTTTTTTTGATCAGGATAAAAGAGGATTTGGCAGGCATTTTAAATGGTTGCAATGAAGTCCATGGTTGGGATTGCTTTTGGAGTTGGGGCAAAGTTGAGGCCAAGAGAAAGGACTCTCTTCATTTCGGTTTAAGAGTTCTAGAACTGAAATTTCTGTCTTAACTGAACAAAATTACAACATTGATATGAAACAATAAATTATGAGTCGTGGATACATTAATGTAAACAGTTTCTTTTGTACAATTCAAAATAATAATAGATTGTTTGAACAATAGAACAGAAATTGAAGTTAGAAGACTCTCTTAATTGGCTTATGAGAAATGCCTGGAAAACTTTAAAGTAGGAAGAGGAAAAAAAAAGTTTGGAAGTATTGTGACATCATCATAGTTGACCTGGAGTTCAAGCTGTGTGGTCACAGGTGTTTATGATCTTTTAATGGGGACATTGTACTAATTTTGTTAAAATCTAAGTCATGATTGTGGTTGAGAACATGTTGACGAGTCTCAATTTAGAAAACTTCTTTGAGCTTTCCAGCATTCCTCAATGTATAATATTTGTAGTTGGTTCCAATTGATGTGATCCTCACTTTACCTGGACAAAGGTTTTCCACTGGCAGATATTGGAGAAAAGGACACTTCAAATAACTCATCCATTCCTTGAATGTTTGTAACAAAGTAGTGGAATTTTAACTCAAAGATAGTTAACGTATGTTGAAGAACCGCAATGAATTCTGCCTTTCCCTGAGCTATGAGATTGAGTTGCCTTTCAACGGCTGCTCGCATGGTGGGGAGTACTAGGTCAGGATCAATCTACAATAGAACAATCACACAACATTTAACTTTAGCACCATTCAAAGAATGAAACACCATTTAATAAAAAGTTTAATGATGGTAACGCACCAAGTATTATAGCTTTACATTATCTACATTGCACAAAGATATCATTACAAATAAAGCAGCAAAACTTTCTTTGTTAAAATTTAGGTTTTGAAATACTTGTTTTAATTTCTAGCTTTGCAATAACCAAAGAATTTGTTATTAAGTGTTTTTCTTTTCATTATCCATAACTCTTTGTGAATTAAATTTAATGCAGTATTTTTAACGACTCTCATGAGAAAGTATTCTGTTGCAAATTTTTGTCTTGAAAGTCTTATGACCAATTCATCTCCACTTTTCTAAATAATAGTAAATCTATAAAGATCCAATTGTGCCTCAGTTCAATTTCATATTTCATTCTAGTGTTACTTAATTTTAAACAAAAGCTGGTTTTAACAATGTTAAGCATCATCACATCATCCCTTAACTTTAATACATAAGCTGGTTTTAACAGTGTTAAGCATCATCACATCATCCCTTAACTTTAATACATAAGCTGGTTTTAACAGTGTTAACCATCATCATATCAGCCCTTAACCTTAATACACAAGCTGGTTTTAACAGTGTTAAGCATCATCACATCATCCCTTAACTTTAATACATAAGCTGGTTTTAACAGTGTTAAGCATCATCATATCAACTCTGTCTCAATATCAGCTCTGTGATCTGTCTCAATATTTCTGGTAACATAGTGTATAAGTACATTCACTCAACACAACATCCCTCCTCTCTAAAGGTGATCCGTCTCAATATTTCTGGTAACATAGTGTATAAGTACATTCACTCAACACAACATCCCTCCTCTCTAAAGGTGATCCGTCTCAATATTTTTGGTAACATAGTGTAT
>NW_013746450.1:0-1633 GCF_000517525.1 Limulus polyphemus
TACCAAAACATTTTCGCCCGACGTGGCCAGGTGGTTAGGGCGCTCGACTCGCAATCTGAGGGTCGCGGGTTCGAATCCCCGTCACACCAAACATGCTCGCCCTTTCAGCCGTGGGGACGATATAATGTGACGGTCAATCCCACTATTCGTTGGTAAAAGAGCAGGCCAAGAGTTAGCGGTGGGTGGTGACGGCTAGCTAGCTGCCTTCCCTCTAGTCCTACACTGCTAAATTAGGGACGGCTAGCGCAGATAGCCCTCGTGTAGCTTTGCGCGACATTCAAAACAAACAAACCAAAAACATTTTCTGTAGTTGTTCAGAATTATAGAGGTACATCACTATTATCTTGGGGGTTTGTTGTATTACTCTTAAACTTTGTTCCTCCTTTCCATATAGGGAGTCTATGTAAAAAAAACTATTCTCGTCATGTGAACGGAAATAAAATTGCCTAAATGAATGACTTCCACGGGTGTCCGTAGACATTTTTACAGGGAGGGGTAAAGTTTCACAGGGGGGGGAGGGCAAAGTAGTGTAAAATTGTGAATTGAATAAAAAAATTCATGTACATATGCTGAAATAATAAAGAAAGAATTATGTTTCTCACTTTCCGGGGGGGGGTGCCCCTCTTACCACCCCCTGCGGACGCCCATGATGACTTCCATATAACACAACGTTTTCATAAGGTATATGGTCTTGATCTTCCAAGTGCAAATGTTTACAAAATTATTATCGAGAATAATATTAAAAACAACTCAATGTACTTTATTAAAAACAACTCAATGTACTTTATTAAAAGCAACTCAATGTACTTTATTAAAAACAACTCAATGTACTTTATTAAAAACAACTCAATGTACTTTATTAAAAGCAACTCAATGTACTTTATTAAAAACAACTCAATGTACTTTATTAAAAGCAACTCAATGTACTTTATTAAAAACAACTCAATGTACTTTATTAAAAGCAACTCAATGTACTTTATTAAAAAATTCAACTGAAGTATATAACAAACTCACATCCGAGTAACGTTATAAAAAGTCTGAAGGTGCGATATAACAACGATTTTTCTTAAACTCACATAAAAACAATTAAGTAATTATTTAACTTTAGCTCGTATTAAGCAAAACACTTCGCAGTTAGTTGCTTCGATGCTACATTCCGTTCAAAGTAGGTTTCCTTGTTGCAGGTTTCAACCGATCTTTCTTAAGACAACTTCTCGGATTAGTTAGATGTTTAATTTCTCACAACTTCGTATTAATTAGTTATATAATTGAAGTAAAAGTGTAAGCATTATAAATATTTCTCAATCAATTTTGCATTGAAAGCGAAAAGCAAATATGCCTCTATGGCATCGCAGAATTTGATTAAATAATATACTGAAATGATCACGCTAGGTTTTGTTGGGCCCTAATTTGATTAGATAATATACTGAAATGATCACGCTAGGTTTTGTTGGGCCCTAATTTGATTAGATAATATACTGAAATGATCACGCTAGGTTTTGTTGGGCCCTAATTTGATTAAATAATATACTGAAATGATCACGCTAGGTTTGTTGGGCCCTAATTTGATTAAATAATATACCGAAATGATCACGCTAGGTTTTGTTGGGCCCTAATTTGATTAAATAATATA
>NW_013746451.1:0-1631 GCF_000517525.1 Limulus polyphemus
ACAACTAACGTTATATCTTAGGTTAAACATTAATACTGATGTACGGTACAGCAGTATAAAATGCTATAGACAGCTAAATATTAATAATAGGTAAACATGTAAAATGTACGATAGAAATACGTATAAACAATATATAAAACTTTAAATGCTTCTAAAGGAACAAGAATTAACAACAAATACAATTAGAATTATGTAAACCTTGTAAAATAAAGCTACAAAAATGTTGAAATAATGCCACAATTAAACGTTTTGAAATTATATGTAATTCTGATTAATTAGAACATGCGTACATATACATACTAACGGTATGCATGCTTGTGTTATTTAATAATATAACGATTTGTGCTAATACACAGAGAAGCGAAACTATGTTTTTAAGAAAAGTTTAATCAAAGTTTCCTACTTTAACGGTGAAAAACTTCTACAGTTAGGTGTCAGATATTTACAACAATACAACAACTTATATTTAATGGAACAGTAAACTTTGTACAAGAATAAGAATTTCTACAGTTATGTGGCAGATATTTACAGCAATACACAACAACTTATATTTGATTGAACAGTAAAATGTGTACAAGAATAAAAATTTCTACCGTTATGTGGTAGATATTTACAGCAATACACAACAACTTATATTTGATTGAACAGTTAATTTTGTACAAGAATACGAATTACTACAGTTATGTGGTAGATATTTACAACAATACAACAACTTATATTTAATGGAACAGTAAACTTTGTACAAGAATACAAATTAATACAGATATGCGGCAGAAATTTACAGCAATACACAACAAATTACATTTAACAGAACAGTAAACTTTATACAAGGATAAGAATTTTTCTGGTGAAAATTGAAGTGAGTTTTTCCGCCATATTACAAATCCTACGAAGCTATTAATATTAACTTCCGGTCAGATTTATATTAGGGTTACAATGATTGTGAACCAGCACCGGCCCAATTTATAGTAGTAAATACTAACACAATTTTATTTTGAATTATAATGATAGTATATTCGGGTAAAACAAGTATCATAAATTCCTATTGATTTATTAAAATTGTATGCTTGGTTCGATTCCTCTGAATAGATTAATATGTAACAAACAGCTTTAGACAAATTATTTTATGTGTGAGTATTATAGTTTTTTCAAGTTCTACAGATCCTTACCAACATGATATATATATATATGTGTGTGTGTGTGTGTGTATTGTAATATATTACACGATATTGTCACATAGCCGGATGTGGAGTTTTCTAAAACGATACTTTGTGTCTGTTAGAAGTAAATTACGAACAACAACAGAGAAATGCAACTAGAAACTTAAGTCTGCCCTAGTGATAATATTTTATTAATTATACATACGTATAACGTTTAAATAAGTTGAATAACACATTTGGCAATGTAGCAAATTCTGATACTTTTGGAACAACCAATCAAAACGTTCAACCACAAATAAAACTTATATACTACTGGCTAGTCAAAATTATATAATAAATGACGTAGATTGAATATAATCCATCCAATTACTTCTTAATGTGACACAAGTATTGAATTAACTAATTTAAATATTTTATATTCCACATATACACTATCGGGCATTTTGTTTCAATATTTAAGATAATTTACTG
>NW_013746452.1:0-1126 GCF_000517525.1 Limulus polyphemus
CCATGAAAGTCCAGTTACCAGTATAATGGTGTCAGCAGAGCTTGGACTTGTGGTCAGCAGCTCAAAAGGTGAGTTACCAGTGTGATAGTATGATTAGGGCTTTAGCTGATGGTCAGTTGCTTAAGAGGTGAGTTACCAATATAATTGTACCAGTAGATTATGTGGTCAAGAGGTGAAGTACCAGTAGAGAGTCACCAAAGCTTGTTGACCCATAGTAACCTTGCAAGGAATGTATCCACTATCGTAGTGTACATTTTATTAGAAAATAATTCTCCCCCCTTTTTTTTTATTTTCAGTGCTCTCTCTGACCATTTTGTGTTTACAATCAGAACAGGTAACTGTGATGAATTGAGTCACTTCATTCCATAAAGCTGTGTTTTACTTTACACATTTCATAACGTCTTGATGAATCTTTTAGACACATTTAGATTTTCCATACAAAAACACAGAATTAATAAGGTTACTGCTTGTCATGATGTAAAAGACTGTTTGGTTTAAATATTAGTGATTAATATATATTTGTGAGTGAATATTTTATTATTTTTAAGTTTTGTTATAATAAGAGTTAAAAGCAGCTGGTTGTAGAAGGTTTTGTTAATAACTAATTGCTGTCGAGAATATAGAAAGTGGCCAGACGACTATGTAATAAAGATATAAATAACATGAGATGAGCAGGAAGCAGCAGACAGTCAACAATAGACAGATAATAGCAAAAGAGAATATAGTTGTGTGAAGTTAAATACTGCAAAGATGATAGGCCTAATGTTTAATATGTTAGAGTGAAACTAACAATGTAAAAAAAGATAAGAAGGATAATTTTATTCCGTCTAAAGTAATTGAATCAGCCTGGATACACTTTGACAAAAGGAACAGAGGATCTTCAGAAGAAAGAACACCAAATGAATTATAGTAACGTACGCCACAACTGTAAATGAATCACATACAGAATATTAGTACAGTACTAATATAGAGAAGATAGTTCAAATTGTCAACTGAAATTCTAAAGTAATTGAATAGGTCTAAGTCAACTTTTGACAAGAAGAAGAGAACTATATATAAATAGTGTTTATGACATGCCCGTAATCTTTATAGTGTGAACACTTTATTGTACATATGTTAAACTTGT
>NW_013746453.1:0-1630 GCF_000517525.1 Limulus polyphemus
CAAATTAGTGTTAGAATGGGGATGGAAGAAAAAAGAAGAAGAAAGAGATGGAAACGAGAAGTAGGCAAATCAACTACAGCTCAGCAGATTTGATGGCAGCAATACAAGTACAGCAAAGAAACAAGAAAGAGACAACTGCAGTTGCAAGAAAACCTGCAACAGTGGCAGCTCGAACAGCAAAATAAATAAGAAGAGAGATTACAGCAGTTGTTGGAGGAAACAGAAAAGAATCAAAAAGAGAGTCAACAGGAGTGGCAAGAAAATCTGCAATAATGGCAGTTCGAACAGCAGAATAAACAAGAGAGATTACAACAGTTGTTGGAGGAAAAAGAAAAGAAACAAGAAGAACGAAAAATAAACAAGAAGAGAGATTACAACTGTTGTCAGAAGAAAAAGAAAAGAAACAAAAAGAAAGAGAAAATAAAGAAGAGAGACTACGGCAGTGGTTGAAGGAGAAAGAAAATAAACAAGAAGAGAGACTACAGCAGTGGTTGGAGGAGAAAGAAAATAAACAAGAAGAGAGACTAGAGCAGTGGCAGGAACAACAGCACCAGTGGCAACTGGAACAAGAAAAGAAACAGGAAGAAAGACTCCAACAGTTCAGAGAAAGCCAGCACACACAGTGACGTAATTACATTAAAGGATGATTTACTGTCTTTTACACAAGGAGAATATATTAGCCATGGATCTAATCAGCCCCAATCAATGGCAAGCCCCTTCCAGACCTCGCAGCTAAACCCTAATGCAGACATCTTCAGTCCTGTCAGAAGTCACATTCCAGACATGAATGTCCGCAATAGGGGTGATCTAGTACGAAGGAAGCCACAGGAATTAGATGGGAAGGCACCGTGAGAAGAATATAGAGCACCATTTGAGCTCCTGGCAGAAATGAATGAATGGACAGAGGAGCAGAAAGCAGTGTACCTAGCAACGATCCTGAAGGAACAACCACTGGAAATACTTAGACAGTTGTCAGCAGACGACAGGCACAACTGTAGAGCACTGGTAGCTGCTCTAGAACTCAGGTATGGAACTCAAAATCAGTTCAAAGTCTACAGGGCTAGGTTTAGTAATAGAGTCCATGCTAAAGGGAAGAGCCTGCAAGGACTTGGAAAGTATGGCACACAAGGCCTACCCAACTGCACCACCCGATGTCCTCAAGCTGTTGCTGAGGGATCAGTTTGTATATGCCTTGGACAGTCCACAACTGAAAATACAATTGAAGCAAGCACACCTCTCTACTATGCAGGATGCAATGGCCAGAGCTCTTGAATTCGAATCCTATGTTAAGTCCCGCACAGAGGTACCAATGCTGGTACAGTCATCAGGATTCAAGGCCTGAAAAGGTCAGCTTTCAGAGAAGTTTAAGGGACTTTGCTGGCACTGTAACAAACCTGGGCACAAGAGAGCTCAATGCTGGCAACTTCAAAACAGGTAAGATGCCATGACAGGAAAGACTGCTACCCAGAAAGGTTGTTGGAACTGTGGAGAGCAAGGATATATGAGGAGCCAGTGTAAGAAGAATACTATCAATATGTCAGCTTCGGGAAACCAGTAGTGGTTGCCGCTGAGGGACGCCCACCAACCCCATTGTGAAAGTCCCAACAGCTAAGTAGAAAATGGCACGTAC
>NW_013746454.1:0-1008 GCF_000517525.1 Limulus polyphemus
TTGGACTGTATATCATAATCTTTGTTTTAGGACTCTATATCATAACCTTTGTTCTAGGACTCTATATCATAACCTTTGTTCTAGGACTCTATATCATAACCTTTGTTCTAGGACTCTATATCATAACCTTTGTTTTAGGACTCTATATCATAACCTTTGTTCTAGGATTCTATATCATTATCTTTGTTTTAGGATTCTATATCATAACCTTTGTTCTAGGATTTTATAAGACAATTTTTATTCTAGGATCATCAGGTGACTGGACTAAAATATAAAGTATTGAAAGTAGAAATTTCTATGAACCTTATATTTTATGGAACATTCTCTACTTTATAAAGTTCTTTCGTCTCACCTACAATGTAAACTATTCTACGTTACTATTTTAAAAGGTTTTATCCAGTATTTGATGTGACTGTAGCATATCAATTATTTGGCTAAATAATGTTAGACGTTTCTTCCTCAAGAGGAAACTTTTTTCTGTCTTGTGTTCTCCATATTGATTTAGAATTAAATACTTTCATACTGTACATCTTATCCTCACAAAGGCTATGACGTAACAAGATGATTAGGTATGCTTGAAGTTATAATAGGAAAATCATGAAAGAAGCACGTGAAGAATTATTGTGAAAGTCACGAGGATCAAAGTATGTAAATTATTCGTCACATTTCAAATAATTTCTAAAAACCAGTATTGCCAAACAGGTGAGTCCTTAAAGAATTAGTCTTGATGATTTTACTGATCCAGAGAGATTCACCGGGAATGAAACGATTAATAATAGAATTGTTAATGTACTCAACTATGGCTCGCTTTCATAATTTTATACCCTATGTTATTTTCTTTAAATGAATGGTATTTTACTGGATGTATATACTATTTTGCTCCATTTACTCGAAACAGTATTTCAAATTACATGAAATTATAATAAGGATGATAAAACACAGCTCTATCTAGTGACGTCACAACCCGTGGGGGAGAGATAAGTATTAGGTCGTCAAGAAATTAATGTC
>NW_013746455.1:0-844 GCF_000517525.1 Limulus polyphemus
TGGAAAAGCATCATCGATAACAATGGAGACTATTTTATTTAATAGATGTTTTGTTTTGATATATAAGTTGTTCGGGTTGTTCTAAAAAAAAAGCGACATTAATTTATTGACAACCTAATATATCTTCTGTATAGGTGTCTGAAAATACTCTGTATAACATTATGGAGACAAAATATAGGTGTCTGAAAATACTCTGTATAACATTATGGAGAAAAAATATTGGTGTCTGAAAATACTCTGTATAACATTATTGAGACAAAATATTGGTGTCTTAAAATACTCTGTATAACATTATGGAGACAAAATATTGGTGTCTGAAAATACTCTGTATAACATTATGGAGAAAAAATATTGGTGTCTGAAAATACTCTGTATAACATTATGGGGACAAAATATTGGTGTCTGAAAATACTCTATATAACATTATGGAGACAAAATATTGGTATAGTTTAGCCTACTAAAAATGGAGTTAAAGATGTAAGCAGGGGGTATGACGAGATAGTTTTCTTGTAACTACAGTAAACTTGGGAATATTCTTACAGCTTAATAAACCATGACACATGTAACTACAGTAAAATTGGAAATATTCTTACAACTTAATAAACCATGACACATGTAACACTGTAGTTACATGCATCATGGTTTATTAAGTTGTAAGAATATTTCCAAGTTTACTGTAGTTACATGTGTCATGGTTTATTAAGCTGTAAGAATATTTCCAAGTTTACTGTAAAAATTTGGGAATACTCTTACAACATAATAAACCATGACACATGTAACTACAGTAAACTTGGAAATATTCTTACAGCTTAATAAACCATGACACATGTAACTACAGTAAAAT
>NW_013746456.1:0-2546 GCF_000517525.1 Limulus polyphemus
ATTCCATCAGCCTCTCAAATGTTACTGGAGCATTACTGAGCCCGAATGGCATCACTCGGTATTGCCAGAGACATTGGCCATAACTAAATGCTGTCTTGGGTCTATCTGCTTCAGCCATTTTTACTTGATGGAAACCTGACTTTAAGTCCAGAGCTGAAAACCACCTGGCTTCGCTTAGGGCATCAAGAGTATCATCAATTCTTGGCAGTGGGTATGAGTCTTTTCAGTTATGCTGTTATGAGCCCTGAAGTCCACACAGCAACGTTGGGTCCCATCCTTCTTCTGGACTAATACAACGGGAGCTGACCAGGGACTATCTGATTTTTCAACTATCCCTCCCTTGATTAGACCATCCATGACCTTCTCTATCTCTTGTCGCTTTGCTGGAGCAATTGTCCTTGGAGGGATCTTTATTGAACGGTGATTGCCTGTGTTTATTCTGTGCTCTACCAGATTTGTGCAGCCGAGGTCATGATCTCCTTTCGAAAAGACATCAGCATAATTTGCCAAAAGTTCTTTTACCTGAAGAGCCTGTGATGATGACAAATGGACTATGCTCTTCTTATAGAGGTCAGTCAAATATTCTGGAAGTGTATGTCCTTTCTTTACAGTTGTATTCCTTGCTTTAACATTGACTGGCTCTACCTCCTGGCACACACCCAACAACGCCCCTTCCTTAAGTGTCTGCTCACATTTTGAGAAATTGGCCACTGTTATAGGTACTACTTGATGACCTGCTACAAGTGACCTTCCAATCTTCAAATCCGCTGGCCTGGATGAGTCTTCCACTGCTTCTACAAGCATTGGGCTTCCATGGGGATGTTCGTTTATCCTACCCCAAATTATCTTCTCTGACATAGGGGATATTGTATTTGATTTAAGTGCAGATCAACGGATGTAGCAACACTTACTGGAGTCTGGTCTTTGTTGTTTCCAATCGTCATTTTATCGAAGTTTATCATCGGCAGTAGATAGTCCAATCCTAATATGCATTGGTCTTCAATGTCAGCCAAGTATACTTTCTGTTTGTTTTTCATGCCCATGAGCTCAATAGTTACCCACACTGGTCCCCACAATCTTGTAGAATGTCCTATCACACCGTAAAGCTTCTGTACAGCTTCTGGTATGCCTTTGTGATTCAACACCTTGATACTCACAAGCGTTTGCTGAGATGCAGAATCTATGACAAAGTTGCACCTTTAGCCATCCAGCTTCCCTGTCACGTAGACACTATGTGTGCTTGCCATTTTATACTTAGCTGTTGGGACTTTCACGATAGGGGTTGGTGGGCGTCCCTTAGCACCAACCACTACTGGTTTCCCGAAGCTGACTTATTGGTGGTATTCTTCTTACACTGGCTCCTCAGATGTCCTTGCTCTCCACAGTTCCAACAGCCTTTCTTGGTAGCAGCCTTTCCTGCTGTATCATCTCTCCTGTGCTGAAGTTTCCAGCATTGAGCTCTCTTGTGCCCAGGTTTGTTACAGTGTCAGCAAAGTCCCTCAAACCTCTCTGAAAGCTGAACTTTTCTGGCCTTGAACCAAATGACTGTACCAACCTTGGTACCTCTGTGCTGGACATAACGTAGGATTCAAATTCAATTGGTAAAGGGGTGTGCTTGCTTCACTTGTATTTTAAGTTGTGGACTGTACAAGGCATCTACGAACTGACTCCTCAGCAACAACTTGAGGACATTGGGTGGTGCAGTTGGGTAGGCCTTGTGTGCCATACTTTCCAAATCCTGTGCCAGCTCTTGCATGCTCTCCCCTTTAGCACGTACTCTAGTCCTGAACCTAGCCCTGTAGACTTCTGACTGATTTTGGGTTCCGTACCTGAGTTCTAGAGCCGCTACCAGTGTTCTATAGTTGTGTCTGTCGTCTGCTGATAACTGTCCAAGTATTTCCAGTGGTTTTCCCTTCAAACTAGTTGCCAGATATACTGCTTTCTGCTCCTCTGTCCATCCGTTAATCTCTGCCAGTAGCTCAAATTGTGCTCTATATGCTTCCCACGGTGCCTTCCCATCAAATTCCTGTGGCTTCCTTCGTACTGGATCACTTCTAGTACTGACATTCATATCTGCGATGTGACTTCTAACGGGACTGAGTATGTCTGCATTAGGGTTTAGAATGCAGGTTCTGGAAGGGGCTTGCCATTGTCTGGGGCTGATTAAGTCGATGGTTAGTGTATCCTTTTTGTGTAAAAGACAATAAATCATCCTTTAATGTATCTAATTCGCTTTTAAATTTACTAATGTTTTCCATTTGTACTTCTTGCCACTGTTGTTGACTTTCCTGTAGTTGCTGCTGACTTTCCGGCAACTGTTGGAGACTTTCTTCCTGTTTCCTTTCATGTTCCAGCTGCCACTGCTGTAATCTCTCTTCTTGTTTATTTTCTTTCTTCTCCAACCACTGCTGTAGTCTCGCTTGTTTATTTTGCCGTTCGAGCTGCCACTGTTGCAGGTTTTCTTGCCACTGCTGTTGTCTCTCTTCTTGTTTCTTTTCTTTTCCTCCAACCACTGCTGTAATTTGTCTTCTCGTTCTTCTTGTTTC
>NW_013746457.1:0-1715 GCF_000517525.1 Limulus polyphemus
TCCAAATCAGTTTTATGTTAATAATATTCAAATAATCCAAATTTATGATAATTTAATTGACTAACAATCATTTTCCGATAAGAACTTAACCTATCAAATTATACTCAAAATGCTCATTTAGCCACATTCACATCTCTCCGAGACCGACGTCATCACTGTGTTTATCAAAAAACAACCGTGCTCTTACTTTAATCCGTTACCGAACTCAACGAGCCAATCTGTAAATGAAAGAAAAGAAAACATCATTTAAATCTTATAAATGTAAATAAATGTCTGATATTCCCCAAAATGCATAAAAGTTAACCTTTTTACCACATTTTCTGGTTGACCATCCCCCTCCATGTTGCAGTGTGTCCACAAAGGTCTCCCGATTTGGCACCTCTCACTGTTAAGAAGTATAAAAAATGTCTTCTATATACCAATATGCACAATATGCACTGCAGAAATTATATTGTTTGTTTGAAGTTAAGTACAAAGCACTACAATGGACTATCTGTCCTCTGCCCATCACTGGTATCAAAACCCAGTTTCTTGCGTTGTAAGTCCGCAGACATACCGCTGTGCCACTGGGGAGCCAGAAATTAAATAATGAGTAAAAATAATCATACCCAGAGTTTCTTATAATTATATTTAGGATTGAATTAGTCATATACATTACCTGTTAAAAAATTAAACGTACGCCCTTGAATTCTTCTCAATGTGGGTGGGGTAGCATTTTGTGTATTTACCTCACCCCTCTTTGAACTGTTTAGAAACACGTTGTTTAATGCTACAGTAAACTTAAATTGGGTTTCCAGCACTTGTGTTATCATATATAAGAACTAATACATGTGTAAATTGCAATACATTTTTAAATCACGAATAATAAAATGTAAATAATAATTAATCATTTTGATTTTGCAAGAAGAGTAAGAGTAGAGCTGGAAAAAGTATAGGAATCTGTGAACCTAGTTGCCAGAAAGTTCTTAGTCCTGGCAGAAAAATTATTTCATAATTTATAAAATAATAAGGGAAGAAAGATTTATTTGAAATATTGTTAAGTATCAGAAAATAGTCCAAGAGAAATATTAATTTGTTTTATTGTTAATTATAATTGCTAAATTTTGTTTGACTTTTCTCAAAGTCTTTTTGACTTCTAATCTCTTGAGCAAAGAAAAATAAAGTTTCATGCCACCTTTTGAATCTGAATTATTAATATAAAACCATTTCTATATGTTTTAAACAGTCTGTGCTCTGCCCACCGCTGGTATTGAAACCCGTTGTTAGCGTTATAAGCCCCCGTAATTACCTTTAACTCAGCAGAGGGCCCAAGTAGATGAAGATGTACAAACTATGACCAAAACATCAAGTTTAATATGGTTTAAATCTGTCTTTTAAGTGCAAATGGAGCAATGGTTGTTAATAGACATATAATTTCGACGATATCCAATCACTTATCACATAATTGTTTTATGTAACACTAGCAGACGTCCGTTGAAATAATTTAACAGTAATTTTCCTAAAAAATAGTGACGAATAAATACAAAATGTGCAGTCAGCCCAATCCTTTGGATCAGAGGGTATGTAATATGATTGTTCAGTTGGCCTTTACAGCCATCTTTTGTAATTCAATGTGTTATTTAAGTAAGTAAAACCTTAGCATAAAAACAAACGCAATGCTAAAAGCTGACTGACATGCATTGTGGCAAAAATGCTTGGGTTTCGATGTAATGGGT
>NW_013746458.1:0-1655 GCF_000517525.1 Limulus polyphemus
AAATGTTTGCTTCACGTAACAATTTACCCTCGAAATAGTGTTTTCACGACAGATTTTCTTCGTTAATTGTTCCGTCAATTGAATTGTAAAGTTCTAGTGTTTTACAGATTTCTATTACAGGATTTGTTTGTTTGTTGAATAAAGCCTATCGATGGCTGTCTTAGTGTAGCCGTGCGTGATTTTCAAGTGATAAACTAGAGGGAAGACAGCTAGTCAATTCCACCTACGGCCAACACTTCGGCTATTCTTTATCAACGAATAATCACCAGGCCATGCCTTACCATCAAGACATTCAAGTGCAAACCGAAGATGATTTTGAAAAGTAATTAAAAGGTAACAAATAAGAAAAAACCTGAAGAAGAAAAAAAGTTATATTTTCAATTAGTAAATAAGGATTATACGTCAACATAAATTTTACCTTTTTCTAATGTTTTCGTTGGAGTGGAATTATCTAGGTACTTACGAACTAGTTATTATTAACGAAAGTATACTTGGTAGTTTGTTTTAAGTTAAGCACAAACCCACACAATGGGCTATCTATGCTCTGCCCACCACCGATATCGAAACCCGGATTCTAGGGTTGTAAGTCTGCAGACATACCGGTGTTCTACTAGGGGGCTACTTGGTAGTATTGTAGTTTTAAGAGTCTTTCAAATATTATAAATATTAAAAGGCATACCTGAATATTACAATAGTTTATTTCCGACAATAATCCTGAGAGTTTTTCATAGTAACTTGTTTTCAATAAAAGCGACATTTGTTTGATTCTGAATTCGTCTCGCACAAAATTGAATGATTCACGTCATACGGCTAAATTCCCGATAAAATAGTGGCATTCAACATTTCATTCTTTAGTCCTTGCCTTTGTCGATAAACTCAATCCTCCATTTAACAACGTATGCCTTTGAACTTCTATTAATGTATATTTTTAGGAAAAGCATCATTAAATGTATCAAGAAGTATACGAAACCCGACGTTCCGTTATGATTTATCGATCTTTTTTGATAGCCTGTTGAATTACGGTTTTATTTTTAGATACAACATCTTGATCTTTCGTAATGTCCAGGTATATAGCATATATTAGTGTACCATGCGTATATAGAAACATAAACTTCCTTTGCGCCTTAAAACACTACAAAGACATCTTCAAGCCCGTTTTTACTTCTGTTGAAGTCAGATCGCACATAGAATTTGAAAAAAAAAGCAAAATTAATGTAATTGGAAAAAAAAAACAGATTCAGATTGCACAGCGAAAAAGGCTATACATGAGAACGTTTTTGTCAGTTCCACTTCTGGCGATTGGACATTCCTCATAGTGCTTAGACCAATGGTTTAAGATATTCGAGGAAATCTAGTAAACGTCATACTTTTGTGAAGAAAACGTTCAAATAAAGGAAGAGATAACTAAACGTTAGTTTATAGGAAAATAGAGAAAATGGTTTATTTGGCCCCAAAATTGTTGATAAAGTATATATAAGAAAAATATAATTTAATCCACAAATAGGAGCTACTTAATAACGTTGTGCAAAGACTCCATTTGGCTCGTGAAAATCAAATGAGGCGTTTCGAGCACACCCTTATCTAATACCTCAGTGTTTCTCTCTATCCAGTCGAGTAGGTACGGATTCGATCGACATGTACAAGACGTATGATAA
>NW_013746459.1:0-1726 GCF_000517525.1 Limulus polyphemus
AATGTAGTAGAATGGTAATAGAAATATACCATGTTGGTATGTTAACATACCAAGTTGGTTGTATATTAGTAGTTACTATGTTGTAAAATGGTAATAGAAATGTACCATGTTGGTGTTTTAACATACCAAGTTGGTTGTATACTGGTAGTTACAATGTAGTAGAATGGTAATAGAAATGTACCATGTTGGTATTTTAACATAAAGTTGGTTGTATACTGGTAGTTACTATGTAGTAGAATGGTAATAGGAATGTACTATGTTGGTATTTTAACATAAAGTTGGTTGTATACTGGTAGTTACTATGTAGTAGAATGGTAACAGTAATGTACCATGTTGGTATTTTAACATAAAGTTGGTTGTATATTAGTAGTTACAATGTTGTAAACTGGTAATAGAAATGTACCATGTTGGCGTTTTAACATACCAAGTTGGTTGTATATTGGTAGTTACAATGTAGTAGAATGGTAACAGTAATGTACCATGTTGGTATTTTAACATAAAGTTGGTAGTATATTGGTAGTTACAATGTAGTAGAATGGTAATAGGAGTGTACCATGTTGGTATGTTAACATACCAAGTTGGTTGTATATTAGTAGTTACAATGTTGTAAAATGGTAATAGAAATGTACCATGTTGGTATTTTAACATACCAAGTTGATTGTATATTGGTAGTTACAATGTAGTAGAAGGATAACAGAAATGTACCATGTTGGTATTTTAACATACCAAGTTCGTTGTATATTAGTAGTTACAATGTAGTAAAATGGTAATAGGAATGTACCATGTTGGTATTTTAACATACTTAGTTGGTTCCATATTGGTAGTTACAATGTAGTAGAATGGTAATAGGAATGTACCATGTTGGTATTTTAACATACTTAGTTGGTTCCATATTGGTAGTTACAATGTAGTAGAATGGTAATAGGAATATACCAAGTTGGTATTTTAACTCACCAAATAGGTTGTATATTGGTAGTTACAATATAGTAGAATGGTAATCGGAATGTACCATGTTGGTATTTATCATATCAAGTTTGTTGTGTAGTTCCATTACGTAACATTCCTATGTAGCAAGAACGACCCTGGTATATCACACTTTGACATAAAAGTTACGTAAATTATCTACGTAATCACTATCAAACCACTATGTTATTAATATGTATTATTTAAAAGTGTTTGCTGGGTACATACTGAGGTGCTTTACAGTTTTGTCTAACTTAAAAGTACATAATAGTGTTGCGTCAGCGAAGTCACGTGACTAGTATCACGCCACGTACTTCTCGAACCTTCGTGAATTATCGGGATACTACTAGATTGGGGGTAGCCTGGTATATATATAAGAGGGTCACAACGTGACGGGACAACAGTGTAATGAGTAATTGAACTGAGTATTATTGAAGTTGAGCAAGTGAGAAGTTCGTTGTTATAGCGCGACTGTTGAAATTAAGTGTATCGTAAAGTTGTATTCGGAAAGAATAAACCAGCTTTTTATAAGAAAGGACTTGTGTCGCTAAAGTTTCGTCGCAACGAATTTACGGAAAATTAACGAACGAACGGAGACATAACAAATTAGTGTCAGAAAGTGGGACGAAAAAAAATGGAAACGAGAAGCGGCAAATCAAACTACAGCTTAGCAGATTTGATGGCAGCAATACAAGAACAGCAAAATAACAAGAAAAACGGGAAAATAAACAAGAAAAGAAACAAGAAGAACGAGAAAAGAAAC
>NW_013746460.1:0-551 GCF_000517525.1 Limulus polyphemus
TGAAGCAAGCATACCCCTTTACCATGCAGGATGCAATGGCCAGAGCTCTCGAATTTGAATCCTACGTTAAGTCCAGCACAGAGGTAGCGAGGTTGGTACAGTCATCTGGATTCAAGGCCAGAAAAGGTCAGCTTTCAGAGAAGTTTGAGGGACTTTGTTGGCATTGTAACAAACCTGGGCACTAGAGAGCTCATTGCTGGCAACTTCAACACAGGGGAGATGATACAGCAGGAAAGGCTGCTACCCAGAAAGGCTGTTGGAACTGTGGGGAGAAAGGACATCTGAGGAGCCAGGTAAGAAAAATACCACCAATAAGTCAGCTTAGAGAAACCAGTAGTGGTTGGTGTTAAGGAATGCCCACCAACCTCCATCGTGAAAGTCCCAACAGCTAAGTGTAAAATGGCAAGCACACATAGTATCTACGTGACAGTGAAGCTGGATGGCCAAAGGTGCAACTTTGTCATAGATTCTGCATCTCAGCAAACCCTTGTGAGCATCATGGTGCTGGATAACAAAGGAGTACCAGAAGCTGTACAGAAGCTCTGTGGTGT
>NW_013746461.1:0-3760 GCF_000517525.1 Limulus polyphemus
AGTACATTCATTGCCTTTCGCATACAAACACAACGTAAAAATGATATAAATTCTAAATCAATTTATATAAAGTTTTTAATCCGAAACTATACGCTGTTTATCGTATTTTTTTTTCTAAATTCCATGCAATTTAGTTACACTATTTTCTTTGTGAGATTAATATAATCGTGGGGTATTAGGACCCCTCCTCTCCGGAAAGAAGTAATAAAGCTAAAAAGAAACAGTCTGTAAGGTTACAAGATAAAGAAAAGAAGCATTGATACGGCAAAGTATGATTTTTTAAAATTTTTATTATTGCTATTATCACGCAATTTCACAACTTCTTCCGATCAATAGACAACGCTTCACAATAATAATAAATTAAATACTATGATAGTTGTTTATTTAAATTATCACTAAAATGGTCTGATGAACCATTGTAATAAATACTGTACGACATAAACGTTATATTATAGCTATTGTTTTCTGGTATCTCATTTTCTGTATAAATATCCAATGGTGACAAAAATTACGTTAAAATTCTAAAGGTCACGGAGGTTGTAGAGAGTGATCGAGTTGTTGTCAGCAGGGGTGAAGTAGATAATTAGCCAAGAGAAGAAAGGATACTGGTCACCGTGAAGACTTTAGTGTGCACGTGCTTCGTGGAATGATGTAACTCTTTCAAACCAGAGGGCATGATCGTCAAGGTAGTCAGTATGGTCATTTTCAGCAAGACAATAATAACTGTTCGTCAGGGAGAGTGATTGGATGAAACGGTTTGGCTTTTTGATTTGATATCGTGAAGTTTCCTGTTTCTATTTCCTAACAAAAGAGAAATATCAATATAGCTCAAAAACAACTGATTGTGCTTTTAGCTTATATATTTGTCATTAACTGAGATACGAAAATCAAATCGACAGAGTTTGTATTTGTGACTTATTGTACTAATATCGTTTCCTATGTGATTTTATATCAGTTATGGCCAATTTACCGCCGGATAATCCAAAACACATTATCTAGCTGTATAGGTGTTAACACGTTATGTATCTGTATAAGTGTTTACACATTATCTACCTGTATAGGTGTTAACACGTTATGTATCTGTATAGGTGTTTACACATTATCTAGCTTATAGGTGTTAACACGTTATGTATCTGTATAAGTGTTTACACATTATCTACCTGTATCGGTGTTATTTGGAAAAGACGGGAAATGCTGGCATTGTAAAAGTTCTTTTAGTTAGAAAATGGCTACTCATAGTCCTGATGTTAATCCAGCTAAAAGAAAGTTTGTGTTAATACTTGAGATTTAAAGCCAATTTATCTATAGCAAGTTTTAGAGAGTGTACAGAAAAATGAAATGATAGACTGATTGATAGTACCAAAACATCAGTAATATCCATTTCTAAACACATTCTTTACGATTCAATTTATTGTGTTCCACGGACTCAGACTTTTCATCGGTACTTTAGATATATTATATACTAATCTCTGTCTTTATTTTACTTGAAGTTATTTGTTTCTAGTATACTTGTATTCAGTTTATGTGTCTGACATATTTCTTAAACGTATTGTTAAGAAAACGCCCTCAGCCTCAAGTAATTAAACACCACAACTAGAAATAAGGCAACATTAAGTCATTTTTTGTATATACACTTTCTGTATTTTTCCACATCTTACAAAAAACGAGTATTTTGGGGTATTTATTCCATTAATATTTAAACTTGAGGCATTCATTTATAATATTAAAATAATGAAATCACAATTCAAGACAATAAGTTAATTGGTGATTAATAACTTTCTGTCACTTCGGGATTCTAATTTTTATTTCGGATATAACACACACAATGACTTTTATGTATTTTTCTAGATTGGTAAATAAAATCTTCTTAAAATAATAACTTGTTGGAAAGTTACTCCACAACTGTTAGCTGAAAGTGTAGAATCAGGTTTCTAAATGTATTTTAGTTTATCTTTGTTGATGACAGTAGAAAAACGAAGACTATTTAGTTATAAAACTTTAATGTCCGAAGCGACAAAATATTTTCAACTTAGGTTTCCCTATACATTCGTTATGTATGATCTTACAGGCTTTCATTTAGGCATAAACGTAAAGGTTCGTTAGTGTTTATGTAAAATGTGTGTAAAATATATAAGGATTTTACAGATCCCTATAATCAGGTATTGATAGAATATCTATAGAATAAAAACTCTGAAACATTGTAGCATATAACGTCTAAAAAAATCTTAATTCTCTCATTTTTATAAGTCTTCGTGAAATTTTTTGAAGTGAGTGATAGTCTAATAGTGTTTTGTTCTTTTTTGGTTTACTTCCTTTTTCACTCTTTTATTATTCAGTTGCATATATTTAGTTTCCCCCTGTCGAGAACAACTCTTCAACTATATTTGTGCTATTGTACTACTTTTTACTTCTTACTATCTGACCATTGGCTATCTGTTTACCTTGTGACTATTCACCTCCACCATGGTTGTTTTCTTCAATATTCTAAAGAAGGTTATTTTAGTGAATTTTAGGCCAACTACTTTTTCTTTTCAAATATTCCGTTATAATATTATGATTTTGCATCAATAAAGTATAATAACTACCATTTAGAGCTATAATTTTAGAGATATCTCGTTTATATTTTACCTCTTCATTTATTTTCGCTGTACTAATTTTGAAGGTCATTCATGTAACATTCAGTGTTGGTTAGGTAGATAATGCTTGGTATTGGCTAATGAAACAATAACCCTGGCAACACAGTGGCCACTTGACCCAAACTGTGAGCACTGCCTGCAGGCAAAAATATATTTCATTGTGACGGTTTGTACTTGGCATACGTGTTGGAAAGATGGCTAAAACGTAAGGAAATTCCTCAGTCGAAAACGAAATAATCGTGGGTGTAATTTTAAAAAATAGTACAAAAAATAAAGGTGAATAAGCCACAAAAACTTTCACAAAGCATTCTGTTAGATGAAGCAGACGGACTTTCAATTATAAACAAAATTTAGTAATAAGTTGAACAATCGCCTAGTTTTTGTATTATTTTATTAAAATAAGGATGACGTTTGGAGCTAATGCTCTTCGTCAGATCGTACAGTTTACGTAAACGTAATACTTTATTAATTTGTCATGTTTTAGCTTTTAACTATAAAATTGGCTCATATTTCATCATCACTTATTGATAATTAACTCATGCTGAGAAGACTTAATTAATTAAGAACAAATTGTTTTATTTCATTAACATATATTGATGAAATCCGTCGTTCAGTACTTACAAAGGGTACAAGACATTATAAGAAAATGTTACATTTAGCGCATGGCATAATAGGACATCATCGTAAATTCTGTTTGGACAAATTAACTGTTTTCTCAGAAGTAACAAGTTTGATACTATCTTGTGTTACCTAACTTCTATATAATTTTTATGAAAGCCACTACTAGTTGATAGGAAGTAGTTCTAAAAGTTGTTGTCACGTTCGATTTCTCGAAATAGGAGGAGTCATAAAAGTCAAAATGCATTTAACCAGATAGAACAGTTCGCTTACTGCCTGCCCATTACGCGTTTAGTTGCGGGGGTGCAAGGAGGCCGTGAGGGAGGGGAGTTGTCGTGAAATCTTATAAGTATTGTTGCGTCATCGAGATCACGTGACAATTCTCACGCTCTCTTGTTTCTAGAACTATCCCGTATCTTGGCGAATGGTCTAGTAACTACTAGAAATAGGTTACGCTGGTATATAAAAGAGGGGAATGTAATGTGTAGATAGTGAGTAATTGATAT
>NW_013746462.1:0-834 GCF_000517525.1 Limulus polyphemus
AATTCCCTCTAAAATGCTCTATTTATTGACTCTGTTTCTTTACATTTATGCATTCATTCTTAAAAGGAAACAATACTTCCTTTTAAAACGGTCCATTTATTGTTTTTCTTTGTTTACATATATAATCATTCTTAAAAAGGGAACAATACTTCCTACTAAAATGGTCCATTTATTTTCTTTGTTTGTTTATATTTGTGCATTCGTTCTTAAAAAGGAAACAATACATCCTACTAAAATGGTCCATTTATTGTCTCTGTTTCTTTACATTTATGCATTCATTCTTAAAAAGGAACCAATACTTCCTACTAAAATGGTCCATTTATTTTCTCTGTTTGTTTACTTTTATGCATTTATTCTTAAAAAGGAACCAATACTTCCTACTAAAATGATCCATTTATTTTCTCTGTTTGTTTACATTCATGCATTCATTCTTTAAAAGGAATCAATACTTCCTTTTAAAACGGTCCATTTCTTGTTTTTCTTTGTTTACATATATCATTCATTCTTAAAAAGGAAACAATACTTCCTATTAAATTGGTGCATTTATTGTCTCTGTTTGTTTAAATTTATGCATTCATTCTTAAATGTGAAACAATACTTCCTTTTCAAACGTTCCATTTATTGTTTTTCTTTGTTTACATTTATGCATTCATTTTTAAAAAGAGGAACAATACTTCCTACTAAAATGGTCAATTTATTGTCTCTTTTTTTTACATTTATGCATTCATTCTTTAAAAGGAAAAAACTTCCTATTAAGTTGGTCTATATATTGTTTCTCTTTGTTTACATTTATATTTTCATTCTTAAAAAAGGAAACATACTTCCTACAAAAAT
>NW_013746463.1:0-1632 GCF_000517525.1 Limulus polyphemus
GTCAAGAATACAAGTCCATTAGGACAGACACAAAGTATACTTTGCTTACACTGAAGACCAATGCATATTAGGGTTGGACTACTTACTACCGAGGAAATGTGTCGGTAACTTCGATAAATGACGATTGGGAACAACAAAGGCCAAATTCTGGTAAATGTTGCTGCATCTGTTGATTTGCACGTCACAGCACTTAAGTCAACTACAATACTCCCTATGTCAGAGAAGATAGTTTGGAGTAGAATAAAAGAATATCCCCAAGGAAGACCAATGCTTGTGGAAGCAGTGGAAGACCCATCCAGGCCAGTGGACGTGAAGATTGGAAGGTCACTTGTGGCAGGTCATCAAATAGTACACATAACAGTGGCCAATTTCTCTAAATGTAAGCAGACACTTAAGGAAGGGGCATTGTTGGGTGTGTGCCAGGAGGTAGAGCCAGTCAATGTTAAGGCAAGAAATACGACCATAAAGAAAGGACATACTCTACCAGAACATTTAACTGACCTCTATAAGAAGAGCATAGTCCATTTGTCATCATCACAGGCTCTTCAGGTTAGAGAACTTTTGGTGAATTATGCAGACGTCTTTTGAAAAAAAGATCATGACCTTGGCTGCACAGACCTTTTGGATCACAGAATAAACACAGGCAATCACCGTCCAATAAAGATCCCTCCGAGGAGAATAGCCCCAGAAAAGCGACAAGAGATGGAGAAGGTCATGAATAGCTTAATTAACATGTCGAGAAATCAGATAGTCCCTGGTCAGCTCCCGTCATGTTAGTCCAGAAGAAGGATAGAACCCAACGCTGCTGTGTGGACTTCAGATCTCTTAACAGCATAACCGAAAAGTACTCATACCCACTGCCAAGAATTGATGGTACTCTTGATGCCCTAAGTAGAGCCAGGTGGTTCTCAACTTTGGACTTAAAGTCGGGTTTCCATCAAGTGAAAATGGCTGAAGCAGATAGGCCTAAGACAGCATTTAGTTATGGCCAAGGTCTCTGGTAATACCATGTGATGCCATTCGGGCTTAGAAATGCTTCAGCGACATTTGAGAGGGTGATGGAAAGAGTACTGGAAGGCTTACAATGGAGAATAGCCTTAGTGTACCAGGATGATGTCATTGTGTTTGCAACAACTTTTGATGAGGAAATGTCCCGGCTAAAGGAAGTATTCAAGCGTTTGAAAGGAGCAAACCTCAAACTCCATCCCAAGAAATGCCACTTGTTCCAGAAAGAGGTGCTTTACTTTAGGTCATATTGTAAGTGAGCCTGGTGTGCGAACTGATCCTGACAAGGTGAAAGAAGTGCGTGATTGGCCAACACCACACAATGTAGGAGAGTTAAGAAGTTTCTTGGGACTCTATACCTATTACCGGAAGTTTGTGAAGGACTTTGCAACTATAGCTGCTCCACTACATGATTTGACGAAAAAAGGCCAGAAGTTTGAATGGACAGTTTCTCGCCAGCATGCTTTCAAGACATTGAAAGAAAAATTGGCCTCAGCTCCACTTTTAAATCTTCCAAACCCCTCACTGCCGTACACAGTGGATTGTGATGCTAATAATGTCGGAATTAGAAGAGTGTTGTCTAAGAAAGTGGGTTAAAACGAACATGTGGTGGCCTACTTCAGTAGG
>NW_013746464.1:0-2551 GCF_000517525.1 Limulus polyphemus
AATCATGCTTGAGTTAAACTGAACTGTGTATTCCCTCATTACTTGAGGTGTGGGTTGTTTACACTTTTAAATGGTACATAATCATGCTTGAGTTAAACTGAACTGTGTATTCCCTCAGTACTTGAGGTGTGGATTGTTTACACTTTCAAATAGTACATAGTCATGCTTAAATTAAATTGAACTGTGTATTCCCTCAGTACTTGTGGTGTGGGTTGTTTACACTTTTAAATGGTACATAGTCATGCTTGAGTTAAACTGAACTGTGTATTCCCTCATTACTTGTGTTATCCTGAAGAAGAGCTTCTGATAAGGGTGGAATCTTATATCAGGCAGACAAATGAAAAAGAGCAAATGTTAAAATTGTTAAACCATACTTACAAAGACGAATATAACTTCCAGAATATGGGAAGTAGGTTCCACCTTCAACTTTATCAGAGCAAGGCTCGACTCTCTCTGTTAACTTCGGTTTATTCAAAACTTCTTCTTGAACTCTAATGTTTCTCATACAGCCAGGGAAAGGGGTCACTACATCCTAACAGAATGACGAAAGATTAGATTTAAATATTTATTAACCAACAGTCATTATTAAAGGTACAAAATCTTGTTGAAACATTTTATGTTTATAATAAAAGTTTTTCATCACACAGTCAAGCCATCTCAAAACTTTTATTTTCTAAAAAGTGAGTTCCTCATTATAAATTTTTAAAACAGTCATTATGCTCATGTAAAATTAGATATTATCTTGCACCTTGACACATTTCTTTAACATTCTAACGTAGGTAGTCATTATGGCCTATTTTACTGTTTGTCAGTAGTGCATACAGGAGGGATTTTAGCAATAAAGTAAGAAACAAATTTCCTCTCCAAGGGTAGATAATATAACTGACAGAGCAGGTGTATACAGTACAGGGTGCTTGTAGTCTTTGTAGTGCACACAGAGGCTAATGATGTAGGGAAGGATAGGATAGGTCAGAGGAGCTTATTTGAAGTACAAGGCACTGATAAAGAACCTTCACAATAACTTAATTCTGTTGGAGATACTGCCAAGACTTAACTGCAGGAATTTATGGGATTAGTTCAATGGGAAAAGGGAGCTTTTTGGAATGGATGGTTTATACTTAAATAGGGTAGATACTGGCTTGTATGCAAGGGCAAATTTAAACTAGGATTATACAGAGGTCCAGAAGAAAAAATAAGATGTAGAAGGAGATATAATGTGGGAACAATATACAAAGGTAGTTTTAATGCTAAGCTAAACTATTATTGTTGTAATGCTAGAAGTATAAGAAATAAAATAGATGACTTTAGAGCACTGGTAGGAATGGAGGATTTTAATGTAATGGGAATAACTGAAAGATGGTTAAATGCAGACAGATCTGATGACCAGAATTTCTTTGAAACACAGGGTTATTTAATAGGGATAGAGTATTAAAGTGAGGGGGGAGGGACAGCTTTATATGTAAACTGTGAGTTACATCCTGTTGAAGTTGAGGATATCAAAGATACTAGAAATAAAGTTAAATCTATTTGGGTTTCTGTTTTTGGTTATAAGGGGAGAAGGTTTTTAGTTAGAATTGTTACAAACTACTAGATGAAACTAATGAGAAACTCAACAGTGGAATAAAGAAGTGAACTGGTCAAGAGGTTATAAGTATGGGATATTTTTATTTCTGGCATATAGATTAGGAAATGATGAAGATGGTGTTCTTCAACCATTGGTTAGGGACCTACTAGGAACAATGATATTTTATAAAGAAATGGTTGATATGGTAAAGGTTGGGGAACACCTAGATACAAGTGATCATTGATCAACTATACTTGATGTTTTGATGCATATGGAGATAACGAATATTGAGATTTTGGTTCCAAATTTCAAAACAAATTGTAAATAGATTAAACAAGAATTGTGGATTAGGCAGCTGAATTAGATAGAGATGCTGATCAAATGTGGAAAAACTTTAAAAATACATTTTTAAATATTCAAAATAGGCATGTTCCTTATAGATAAAAAATGGTGGCTGTTAAGTAAAAAAAACAGGTTGGCTCCAAACGGGTATGAAGGATAAAATTAAATAAAAATATTATAATTATAAGAAGTTTAAATTCAATTTAATGATGGGAAATTTTGATGATTATAGAAGATCAAGAAAGTGGGTCAAATGGGAAATTAGGAAATCAAAAAACTATATGAAAAAAGGTTGGCTAGAAATGTAAAATTAAGTAGTAAGGATTTCTTCAAATCATTAAGGGTACGGCTGGCAGTAGGGCTTTGAGGGATGATACAGGAAGGCTATATCTGATTACTATGGGATGACAAAGTTTTTAAATTCTAATTTTTCTTCAATTTTTACTGATGATGACTTAAGCAGCATTTCTCATCTTGAATAGTTTGTAGATGGAAATAAAATCGAACAAGATGATGACATTAATTAATTCTGAGCTTGTTAAGAAATACTAGGAAGTTTGAAGAATGATAAAATTATGGGTCAGATAATATTTGATATCCTATGATTCACTGGCTACAGACCCATTAGAAGGCATATGGTTGTTT
>NW_013746465.1:0-1657 GCF_000517525.1 Limulus polyphemus
TGCAGATTCGATAAAGTTAACTTGGGATAAGAGATCTACTGAAGTCAGCTTTGTACCAGGAGACAAGATATGGTTGTATAATCCCAGGAAGACTAAAGGGAAGTATCCTAAGTTGTCTTCTCCATGGGAAGGCCCATATGACATAGTGGATCGTCTTTCAGATGTGACTTTCCAGATAAAATGTGGTCGACGAGGTAAGCCAAAACTGGTGCATGCCAACAGGCTTTGGCATTATCACGGTCCAGGACATTTCAGTTGGGACGAAGTGGACAACAGAACAAATGACGCTGCTGAAGATGTGCCATCTGAAGAAGCCACCATCGAAGAAGAAACTCTACTCAGTTTTGAGAAGGGAAACGGTGAAGCTGTTGATGAAGTTACTACCACTGATGTGACTATTATCGACGATAGGACATTTCCTAATGAAGCAGAAGCCAACGAGACGGAGACCAGTACGGAAGAAGATACGTCCCATAAAATTAAGAGACTTTGTTGAATTGTAATCTTGTGTTTGTAATTCTGTACATTTAATTAAGTTATTGTTAATCGTTATGTTTATTGTATGTGTCTATTGTTCGGAACAAACAATACTAAGGAGGGGGCAGTGTTGCGTCAGCGAGGTCACGTGACTAGTATTACGCCACTTTTTTCTCGAACCTTCCTGAGATTACTAGATTGGGGTAGTCTGGTATATATAAGATGGTGACAACGTGACAATGTGTAGGTAGTGAGTAATTGATCTGCAGTCAGAGAGGATTGTTGAAGTTAACGTTCGTTGTTATAGCGTTTGTTTTAGCGCGAATGTTGAAATTAAGTGTATCATAAAGTTATATTCAGAAAGAATAAACCAGCTTTATTTAAGAAAGGACTTATCTCGCTAAAGTTTAGTTGGAAAGAATTTTCGAAAAAATTAATTAACAAACGGAGACCTAACAATACGTTTTAGACTGTAAATAAGCGCCCTCTAAGAAGAAATGTTTTTTTCAAAAATTTTTAAAGATATTTCCTTTCACTTCAGCACTATATAAAAATGCGTCTGGGCGTATTAAACCTCAGTTGTAAAACTTTTAGCCAATCCTACTCGAAAGTGTAAATTTCAGTACCGATTATTCCAATTACTGTATCTCCCATTTGACAAATCATAGGATGATAAGGAAAGCACGTGATGAAAGGTTGTTCTCTGGATTTTATAATATAAATGTGAGTGGTGCTTATTATTGTAACTGCCATTTTATGTAGAGGGTGTATTTAGTACTGGCCAATAGGGCTTTTCTATAAGCGTCAGAAAAGTTGCTTCTGGAAAAAAACTGCATGGGATGTACATGACTTTTATTATTTTTATATAGTAGCTTAAGTCATGCTGCATCGTATATCTATTTATATTAATCATTATATTGAAAAATTAACTCAAAATGGATATATTTTTTAGGAAAGAAGTTGATCCACAATTGTTAGGGTTAACAGCTATCGAGTGGCGAGTGCAAGGTCTTTACATGAAGTAGGCTTAGGACTTTGAACTGTAAGAGTTTGTGATTTTTTTATATACTTTTGTATATAAATTCGCAGTTTTAAGTTCAGTAATTTTGTTCATAATAAAAATATGATTTAGTATTTATAAGGAAAACTTTGTGTGGTACTACTAGTACGTACAAATGAC
>NW_013746466.1:0-1776 GCF_000517525.1 Limulus polyphemus
GACCATTATTTGCACATCATGGCCAGAAGGTCAACTAGGCTATATTATGGCCATTATATGCACATCATGGCCAAAAGGTCAACTACGCCACATTATGACCATTATTTGCACATCATGGCCAGAAGGTCAACTAGGCTACATTATGACCATTATTTGCAACTCATGGCCAGAAGGTCAACTAGGCGACACTATGACCATTATTTGCACATCATGGCCAGAAGGTCAACTAGGCTACATTATGACCATTATTTGCACATCATGGCCATTAGTAATAGTCCGTTTACTGTCTATGAATTCGGAGTAATTGATTTTCAGTTACCAAACAATAAGTAACAGAGTTCACGAAGTCCGACTTCATTCTCACAGTTGATGATTTTAACTCAACTATTTATGCAACTAAAGCCCCTCCCCCCTCAGTGGCATGTCTGCGGACTTACAACGCTAGAAACTGGGTTTCGATCCCCGTGATGGGTAGAGCTCAAATAGCCCATTGTTTAGCTTTGTGCTTAATTACACACAATCAAACGAATTATACAACTAGAGATACATGCAAGAAACTCCAGAGAAATTCAAAAATATGTTACAATGCTTGCTTGTGTGTGTGTATTGTATTATTTTGTGATATATAGTTGTTTACCTTTGTTCTGTTATTCCTGTGGAGGACGTTTCAGAAAACACCAAGAACAAATGAGCACAAACACTGAACTTTACCCGCAATAATAAATATACTGACTTGGCCAATAAAACAAAGTCCTAAAAGTAAATAGAATAGCCTAAGGCCGTTAGATTAACCTTAAACTTGACAAACTAAAGTAAGAGAAACTCAAAAATTTCTATTTATTCTAAAATAAAATAAAAAAAACAGAAAGCTTTTAACCCTCAAGGAAAATGGCAGAGTTTTTTTCTTTCAACTGCGTCTTGAAAGAGAGATCGATAAATGTTAGTTCGAGAATCTTTAGTCTCGAGACATTCAAGAGCCGAAGACAAACAGAAAGTCAGATATAATAGACAACTAAGCTTTTTTCAGTTTACTTGGCTATCAAACCACGTTCTCCAATCAATCAAAAATCAAAATAATCGTACAAGAAAGTTATGATTTTTTCCACAGCTAGTGTGGATAACAATAGTAGCTCCGCACTCACAAAATCACGTGACCAAAATCGAATGTTGAAACTGTTTTACACATAAGCTTTCCATACTTTCGAAACACAAAAAAACAAACCTTAAGTGAATTGTTTGTTAATTTGTTTGTTTTTTAGACCAAATCCACATAAAGCTGTCTGCTGTGTCCATCACGGGGATTCGATCCCCGGATTTTAGAGACCGTGGTCTTACCGCTGTCCCACTGTGTAATACTTTAAATGGAAAATTTACATATGACAACCTTCTGACTGAAGAACAAGCTAGGAAAGAACAGAGATATATGTTTATAAATATACACTACCGGCACTTGTGTTTAAATTTTTCTAAATTATAATAAATAATTAAATAACGAATTGTTATTAATTAAGTATCTAGCTATTGATAGAGGATTTGAATCAAATACAGTAGACAAAGCATTTAAGAAGTTTAACAAAAATGCAAATTCAGTTAAAAATACTACATTAAAATCTGTTTATGATAAAAACAAAAAAGAAACTCTAAGTTTACCTTACGTTCCAGGTTTAACAAGTCATTTATATAAAGTATTTAAAAAGTATCAGAATTTTTACCCTATCTTCAAACCAATAGATAAGATAAAATATATGATAGGGAATGCTAAAGACAAAATAGAAT
>NW_013746467.1:0-767 GCF_000517525.1 Limulus polyphemus
GTAATAATAAGACTTAGAAAAGTTACAATATTTACTACTCACAGCTTATTTTACACAATGGAATTTGTTCAACAATATATATAACTTCGTGGACGGAGCTTTTAAACTCACTTGCATTTTTCAAAACTGGCATAGAGTTTTTTTTTCTTCAAGTATAAACTTTTTTGCTCATAGCTCCATCTAATTACTGTTGCGGCTATTGAGGATTCCCTCCTGTTTTTATTTGCATTTTTAACACAAAAGAAATTTTGTATGACATTCTACAATACTCTTTATAGTAATTATGGGTTTAGAGATTTAACAGTATATCACGACCTTTTCAAAATTTTAATTCCTTTGAAAATTGTTTAAGGTGACAATGAACTTAGTGTATGGACCACCGTTAATAGTTCTTATTATATATATATAGTTAATACTAGCTATATAACAGTTCCACACAAAGTAAAATTATGTCAGTAGTCAAGTTATATTATTTTTGATTATTACTTGTAACTTTCTTTTCAAAGTTCTGTTATTACATGTAACTTTCTTTTCAAAGTTTTATTATTACATGTAACTTTCTTTTCTAAGTCTTATTATTACTTGTAAATTTCTTTTCAAAGTCTTGTTATTACTTGTAACTTTCCAAACTCCATTGTGTAAAATAAGCTGTGAGTAGTAAATATTGTAACGTAACGTATTTGGAATATTGTGAAACAAACTCCATTGTGTAAAATAAGCTGTGAGTAGTAAATATTGTAACGTAACGTATTTGGAATATTGTGAAA
>NW_013746468.1:0-3521 GCF_000517525.1 Limulus polyphemus
GTGTATGTTTATAATTTCACCACTACCACAGTACGACATCTTGTGTATGCTTATAATTTCACCACTACCACAGTACGACATCTTGTGTATGCTTATAATTTCACCACTACCACAGTACGACAACTTGTGTATGTTTATAATTTCACCACTACCACAGTACGACATCTTGTGTATGTTTATAATTTCACCACCACTACAGTAGGACAACTTGTGTATGTTTATACATTATTGCCTATTATGCCATTCCAATAACACACAAACAAAACACGTTCTAGTAAAGATTGGGAGAATTCATTAAGATGATTCATTTACCAGGAAAAGCTTTATATGTTCCTAAAATGTATGTTTTCTTACACGAACGATATAATATTACATAGAACTAAGAAATCCCTAGCCATATGTGGTTAATTTGCTTTAAAACGTAAGGGTACCAATAACTTCAATTTTCCGGGGAACATACCCCCCTGTCGTTCGAGACCGATGGTTTACATCTTGTCTCAATCCCAAATAATCCCTCTGTGAGTTATCGATAAATTAACGTCGATTTCTCACAGAGGACAGAGTGACGATCGTCCATTATTGTATGTTTACCTCAAGAGAAGAACGAATGTATAAACGATATATGAAAATTTAGATGCTGTTTAAAGAAAGTGGGACAGCTGCCCCATGGCCCCGTTTGACCCCATAGATGCTGTTTAAAGAAAGTGGGAGAGCTGCCCCATGGGCCCGTTTGACCCCACAGATGCTGTTTAAATAAAGTGGGACAGCTAACCCATGGGCCCGTTTGACCCCATAGATGCTGTTTAAAAAAAGTCGTGTACATACAAGTGGGACAGCTGCCCCATGAGCCCATTTGACCCCATAGACGCTGTTTAAAGAAAGTCTTTATTTTTATATATTTTACAGTAGCTGTATGGTAACATCAGTTTTATTTTTATCTATTTTACAGTACCTGTATGGTAACATCAGTTTTATTTTTATATATTTTACAGTAGCTGTACGGTAACATCGTTCTATTATTTATATATTTTACAGTAGCTGTATGGTAACATCATTCTATTATTTATATATTTTACAGTAGCTGTACGGTAACATCGAAAATATATAAATAATAGAACGATGTTACCATACAGCTACTGTAAAATATATAAATAATAGAACGATGTTACCATACAGCTACTGTAAAATAGATAAATAATAGAACGATGTTACCATACAGCTACTGTAAAATATATAAATAATAGAACGATGTTACCATACAGCTACTGTAAAATAGATAAATAATAGAACGATGTTACCATACAGCTACTGTAAAATAGATAAATAATAGAATGATGTTACCATACAGCTACTGTAAAATATATAAATAATAGAAGCAGTAACTGTATGGTAACATCGTTCTATTATTTATCTATTTTACAGGGTCTATATGGTAGCATCAGTTTTTTCGTCTTCTTAAATGTCAACTCCCATCTTTATAAGGTGGAACACTACTCAGAACATATGGTAACTGATTCATGGGGTGGTGGGTGGATAAGCCGCTTAAGTGTGGGTGACGCCCTTTTTTGATGGTACATGATATATTTGTGCTGGGATAAACCGCTGTGGGTGTGTGTAGCTTATCTTGATGGTAGTTGACTTATTTGTCTACCAGCTATGTGTTCAGATACTACTGCAGGTGTGTTTGGAAGTCGATATGAACGAAGTATTGAACTCTGCATGCCTCGTGCCAAATCTAACCACCAAGTTTGCGGCTGTTTTTGAAAGTAAAAGTAATCACCTAGGCTGGAAAGCAAGTGGGCGAAGTCAGCGCTTTGGTTGGATGACGATTTACACCTAATATCATTGCGCAAGCGTGAAAGGTGAGTATAGAAACTGAGACTCGGATAGCTCTGTGAGCTTTCATATCGAGATAGTTGAGAGCAGCACGTGCGCTTGGAGTTGTTTGTGCGGTGTATCGAAAGTCAAGTAGTTATGAAATAACATTGCCCGATTTCAGAACTGTATCTCTGAAAAATATCCTCCTTCGCTTACATGATGGTAGGTTTTTTGACACCCGTCAGATAGTTAATTATTATAGAAATGTCAGTCCCGCCAACGGACAATTAGCAAAGTAACACAGAAGTGTACATTTCAGACAGTTGTTTTCAGTATTACTATTAATTAGTACGTATAGTTGTTACCTTAGATTAAGACCTTTGTTAACTGTTGATACATAATTAGACAGGGTTTCTTTGAAGTTGTATTTTCTCGTGTACCTTTGTTGATTGTGATGGAAAAAAGGCTACTTGTTTTCAATTTTATTAGTGTCATTGTAGAGATTCTATGTAAACCTTACCAGCTTTACTTAATGTTCTGTGTGGATGTTCACAAATTTGAAGGGACTATATGTGAAACTATTATATTAAATGGTTCTCCTCTTTTCTAATTTTTAGTTAATCCATGCCTTGTTGTAGAGTTTAATTGGATAGGTAAAACTGTCTCACATATAAAAACAACATCTAATTATGAAAAGGTTAAATTAATATACTGTTGTAGGCTATGTTTTCATTTTAATTTTTTAACTTAGATTTTGGTATTATTGTTTGGCAAGAGGGAGGTTTGACATAGCATGATAAGCATGGTTTAGTGACCGGAATTTTCTTGGAAGTTTAGGAAACAATTAGAATAATATAAAATGGGTGTTAAGCCAAAGTAGGTTGTGATTGATTATTGAGTTATTTGAGTCTGAAATAGTGAGCAGTTTGATTGTCTTTGTTGGATAATTAGTTCAGTGCTGCAATTATTGAACTTGTGTTCCAATGAACAGAGATACAAGAGAGTGAAATTGTCATATTATCAGCTACTGTTTAATCCTATCGTTTGTTGCATAAAACTGTGGAACTTGTAAACATCAGAACTTATAGTTGAAGAAAGAAAATACTTCCATTATCCATGTTTGAAGATAAAATATGGTGCAGCCCAGTATCCATTTCTGTATTTAACTTTCTAATCAATAACATATTTTTGTGGTATTTAAGTTCACTAACATCTATTAGGAAGTTACAAGTATCAGCAAAATACAGGTTCTGGAATGTTATGAGTAGAATAGTGTTGAAGACAAACAGCAAAATAATAGAAATTACAAGTACAGGTACAATTAAAACAAAATAAATAAAATAGTGAATTTTTTTTATTTGATTGGCTGACTTTGAATCCAATATGAAGACAGCTAGAGTGAGAGACAGTTTTACACATTTAACTTAGACTGGTATTGTTATGTCATTATTTACCTTAGACTGGTATTGTTATGTTATTATTATTACAATATACTGGTATTGTTATGTCATTATTTACCTTAGACTGGTAGTGTTATGTCATTATTTACCTTAGACTGGTATTGTTATGTCATTATTTACCTTAGACTGGTATTGTTATGTCATTATTATTACAATAGACTGGTATTGTCATGTCATTATTACAAGTATACTGGTATTGTCATGTTCATTATATTACAATATACTGGTATTGTCATGTCATTA
>NW_013746469.1:0-1631 GCF_000517525.1 Limulus polyphemus
GTACATGTTGATATTAATCTAGCAAAATTGGTTCCAGCCATTAGTCAGAAAGTATATATTTGAAGAACCAGGAGGATAGCAACTGGTTGGTTATAGTTTCTTTCTGTTTCATTTTACAGAAACAATTACTGTTCTCCCTATTAAATGTTTTGTTTCCATCTTATCACTTTAAAGCCTGTCACACAAAAAATTTCCAAGTAGAATTTAAAAAAATGACATCAAATTTAGATCTATAAATTTCAAATTAATCCTGTCTCATTTGGTTTAATAACTTTTAAAAATTACCAAGAATTTAACCTTTTCTTAAAGCCAGAGTTAATATACTTAAGAGATTTAGATATATATACTTACCAGATGTACTTTTTAACACAGATTTAATGTCTTCTGGAAATTCAGTTTTAGTTTTAACATTCACATTTGAACTATCCAAATCATCATCACTGCTGTCACTGAACTTTGAAATAACATCATCTTCTAATAGATCACCAGGATGTTCTATTTTCTCTTGGACAGATATGTTCTAAAATCAAGCAACATATTTAAAAAGGTCAATAAAAAATAACAGTGCTATCATTTCATTGTCGCCATAGTTAATTAGTTTAAAATACTACAATATAATTAATAAACCTAATGCTTCAAATTTTAGTTATCAAGATAGAGGGTAGTGTGTTGTGTAGCCAAAACAACCTGCAGGAAACACAGTGTGTTATTATAGGAGTGACAGTTTAGCTATTTTTTACTTTCTGTAGCTTGGACTGTGGTACTTCAAACTATCACAGATTTTCAGTGAATGTGCTCTTCTCTACCCTTACTTCACATACCAAATTTCAAGGCAATCCATTAAGAAATACAAGATATAAAACTTCCAATTTTGATTGAATTTGTTCCTTTTTTTTCTTTGCAAAGAAAATATAGAAACTTTGTTTCATAGAAAAACATACTTAACTTTCATGGATTTTTTTTCTAATTTGGTCTAAATATAAGTTACATTTTCAAAGCTATTTAACAAAAACCACTAATTTTGATCAAAAAGTCCTGTGAGCTATCAGTTTGAAGCTTTTATGACAGCTTCACCTAAGAGTAAAGGAGGACTGTTTTTATGTTTTTGATCAGTCAGATTTATAGACAGCTGATTTAGAGCAGCAAAAATAGAGTGAAATTGTTAATCCAGTTTCCAAGGTGTTACTATAAATAAAGTCATTAATACTGTTTTAGAGAATAAAATCTAACATCATGTATTTTAAAGAATCTGGTTGGTTCTGTAAAGTATAGGTCAGTCTCTATTGAATAATAGGGTTGCAATTCTAAAGCTAATATTGGTTACTATCTAGTGTCACTTTCTTAATTCCTGTGGTTTCTTGGTGTTTATTGAGAAAACGTCAGGTTATCTAATCAAAAACACCTTAGGTGTGAAAAACAAGGTGCAGCTAAAAAAGGGATTGAGTGAGTAACTTAACTCTCTTCATACGGGTTCAGTCAATATGACCAACCACATGACCTCTTTGTTCTCATTTAAAGTCTTTATAGATTCGATACTGCTGACTTTTAATATAGTTTGTATATCTTCACAAAATTTGGTAATCTTTCAGTAAACACAAGTCTTTCACATACAAAAAGTCATATTTTCTAGT
>NW_013746470.1:0-1943 GCF_000517525.1 Limulus polyphemus
CGAGTCTCATTTATTAATGGAATCTTATTTTTGGTGTTAGACAATTCCCTCCACTTATTCATTCTTTTATATGATTCTCGGAAAAATACTGCAATTGAGTTAAGCAACGAAAAAAGAGAAGTTGATGCCAAGTATTTTTTATGACTCATTAATGCTTATTATCGTAATTTTGCTACAAAAACTGATAAAAGTCAGTGATTTATGAGATTTTTTATAATACAGTATCTCAGACATCGTCATTGCGTCATTGTGTAGCATATTATAAATTATATTATACAATTCAATATTAATGTCTTTTTCTGTTAATACATCATTATCATTTTTAAAACAACAGAAATTATAATATCCTAAAGGGTGTCATTATTAGATAAACCAATACCTACTATATTATATATTTTTAGGTCATGAGTGAAAGTTCAACTAAAGCAAATAAAAGAAAAGGAGGTGCTCAAAAGATACGAGAAAAGAGGCAGAAGCTGCTCGCTAATGACGCGGAAAAATATAAAAAGATCGACTGCTTATTCGAGAAAACAAATTGCGCAAGAAAAGTTATTGATAGTGATTTTGGACTTCAACCAGTTGAATGTACTTCCATTGAAGATGAGGACATGGATGAAACAGAAACAGTCAAAGATTACCAAAGTTCGAATGTTCTGCAAATATACAAAACGAGTAGTTCTGATGGAAATTCAAATGGTGAGATTGATATGTTTAAAAAGCCTAATACCAATACCCTTTCACTGTTTTTCTCATATCATCCCATACAACCAAATGATTTTCTCCAACAAAAAATAAAAATCAATATATTTTTTCGAAAAGATGGTGTCAATAGAAAGTGGTTATCGTATTGTGAAGTTCAAAATACTCTTTTCTGTACAGTGTGTTTGGCATATGGAAAAACGGATGAATACAGTTCTTTTACCTCTGGTATGAATGATTGGAAACATGTGCATCTAAGGATAGAAGAACATGAGAAAAGTAAGTACCATAATATCAATGCAGAAACTTACTTTGTGCATCAAAATGAAAGAGATTTACGATCTTTATTCAGTACTTCAAAAAAAGAGGGAAGTGAGATTAAATAGACAAGTTATGGAAAGAGTGATAGAAGTGATTAAGTTAATTGGAAAACGTGGAATAAGCTTCAGAGGTAGCTCACAAAACTCAGAAGCAGCGTGGGCCCTAGATAATCCATCAATTGATCACGGAAATTTCCTTGAAATAGTATTGCTCTTGAGTAAATATGATGTTGTTTTGCACGAACACTTAGAAAAAGTGATTAAAAATGCCAAAAAAAGCCATTTGCAAGGAGGTAAAGGCAGAGGAAATGCAGTTACATTTATATCGAAAACAGTGATAAACTATATTCTTGATGCCATATCCTCTATCATAAAGTCAACAATATCTGAAGAGATACGGAAAGCTGTTATATATTCTATTCAACTAGATTCCACAACAGATGTGTCAGTAGATGATCAATGCTCTGTAATTATAAGATATACCTTGGAGAAAAGAATACACGAAAGACTCATTGCAGTTAGAAATGTAACCAACTCATCGGGCCTTGGCTTCTTTGAATTACTAAAAGATGTCTTAAACAACAACAATCTAGATGTTTCCAAATGTATTGGAAATTCTACAGATGGAGCATCGAATATGCAAGGGAAATATAATGGCTTTTCTAAGTGGCTTAGTGACGAGTCTCCATCACAGATTCATGTTTGGTGTTATTCGCATGTTCTTAATCTGGTTATTGTAGCAAATCAGGCCTGGTTGACATTCTTTAGTGATATGTGATAATAATTGTTGTTTTTAATTATGATGTTAACATACAGTTTAATAGTTAAGAAAAGAAAAAAGCAAGAATAAGTAAGAAGCAAATACCTTGTAAGCGTTTTGATAAAATAATACTCACATGATAGTTCATATAGATAGTTCATATT
>NW_013746471.1:0-2028 GCF_000517525.1 Limulus polyphemus
CTTTCCATTGGTGCACCAACTTGATATAACTTCATTGGAGCATGTCCCTTATGCTTGGGTCCCCTTTTAGCACAACATATAGTGCAGGTCCTACATCATTCTTCCACATCTTGCCTCATACCTATCCAGTAGAATCTTTGTCGTAGGTGACTCAATGTCTTCTTAACTCCGAGATGTCCTCCTGTTAAACTATCATGGGATTGACGCAGCACAACTTCCCGAAACTTTCTCGGTATACTGTTTGCCAGGTCGTCACTTTCCAATCTGCAGTTTCCCATCTCCAGAGAAGAATACCATCTTCAAGCTTCAACTGGTTCCATTGTGCCCAATAGTTCTTTGTCACAGGGCTTAAGCTAGACACCTTCTCCCAAGCAGGGCGCAAAACACTTGCTTTTAGAAAATCAATTATTGGCTTCAAATCTCGGTCTTTCTCCTGTTATGGTTTATATCTCTATTTGGTTCCACTTCACCATCATCAACTCCTTCAGTCACTTTGACTTCAGCTTGATGACACCTGGTTAGTTCAACCTCTCTTTTGACAGTTACCGGAATTTGGCGTTTGTTATTCCCAAACGTCATTTTATCAAAATTAATTACAAACTTCCTTGGTATTAAATAGTCCAATCCTAATATGCATTGGTCTTCAATGTCAGCCAAGTATACTTTCTGCCTGTTCTTCATGACCATGAGCTCAATAGATACACACACTGGTCCCCGCAATCTTGCATAATGTCCTGTCACACCACAGAGATTCTGTATGGCTTCTGGTACTCCTTTGTGATCCAGCACCTTGATGCTCATAAGGGTTTACTGAGATGCAGAATCTATGACAAAGTTGCACTTTTGGCCATCCAGCTTTCCTGTCACGTAGACACTATTTGTGCTTGGCGGAAGATGCCACGGCAGGAAAGGCTGCTACCCAGAAAGGTTGTTGGAACTGTGGAGAGCAAGGACACATGAGGAGTCAGTGTAAGAAGAATATTACCAATAAGTTGGCCTCCGGGAAACCAGTAGTGGTTCGTGTTGAGGGACGCCCACCAACCACTCATTGTGAAAGTCCCAACAGCTAGGTGTAAAATGCTGTGTTGAAGTTTCCAGCATTGAGCTCTCTTGTGCCCTGGTTTGTTACAGTGCCAGCAAAGTCCTTCAAACTTCTCTGAAAGCTGCATTTTTCTGGCCTTGAATCCTGATGACTGTACCGACCTTGATACCTCTGTGCTGGACTTAACATAAGATTCGAATTCAAGAGCTCTGGCCATTGCATCCTGCATAGTAAAGGGATGTGCTTGCTTTACTTGTATCTTCAGTTGTGGACTGTCCAAGGTATCTATAAACTGACCCCTCAGCAACAACTGGAGGAGATCGGGTGGTGAAGTTGGGTAGGCCTTGTGTACCATACTTTCCAAGTCCTGTGCCAGCTCTTGCAGACTCTCCCCTTTAGCATGGATTCTCGTCCTAAACCTAGCCCTGTAGACTTCGGACTGATTTTGGGTTCCATACACGAGTTCTAGAGCATCTACCAGTGCTCTATAGTTGTGCCTGTCATCTGCTGACAACTGTCCAAGTATTTCCAATGGCTGTCCCTTCAGGTTCGTTGCGAGGTATACTACTTTCTGCTCCTCTGTCCATACATTCATTTCTGCCAGGAGCTCAAATTATGCTCTATATGCTTCCCATGGTGCCTTCCCATGGAATTCCTGTGGCTTCATTCATACTAGATCACCCCTATTGCTGACACTCATATCTGGAATGTGACTTCTGACAGGACTGAAGATGTCTACATTAGGGTTTAGCTGCAGGGTCTGGAAGGGGCTTCCTATTGTCTTAGGCTGATTAGGCCCATGGCTAATATATCCTCCTTGTGTAAAAGACAGTAAATCATCATTTAATGTATTTAATTCACTTTGAAATTTACTAAGCTTTTCCATTTGTACTTCTTGTTTCCTTTCTTGTTTCTTTTCTCGTTCTTCTTGTTTCCTTTCTTGTTTCTTTTCTCGTTCTTCTTGTTTCCTTTCTTGTTTCTTTTCT
>NW_013746472.1:0-1857 GCF_000517525.1 Limulus polyphemus
AAGGGATATCATTATGACATTCTATATACGTCACCATTCCTTCTGAAACACAAAAATCTATCTTTTGTACTGATTCTGTAACGAAGGGATATCATTATGACATTCTATATACGTCACCATTCCTTCTGAAACACAAAAATCTATCTTTTGTACTGATTCTGTAACGAAGGCCCCGCCAGTGGCACAGCCGCATGTCTGCAGACTTACCACGCTAGAAACCGGGTTTCGATACCCGTGGTGGGCAGAGCACAGGTAGCCCATTGTGTAGCTTTGTGTTTAACTTGAAACAAACCAGATTTGTAACGAGGATATTTCATGGTGATATTCTATATACGTCACTATGCTATATTTTTATGAATATATCTTTATTATGCTTGACATACAGAACGAGAATGCATAGATGCAGATTTATCTTTTTTAAATTTATGTTAAGAATGTAAATATATATAAGAAATTCCTGAATTGTAGATGGACTGACCAACAATTAATTTTACCTGCAATCAATTACCTTTAAGCATTTCTTGATTCATGAACTGTGGGTTCAAGGAGAGACCTACCACCTCAACTTTTTATCTTTAAAAATTGATGCCCCCTGGCCAAGTAATAGACAGACAAAAAAAGCGTTTTCTCTCCAATCCTACGCTGTAACTTTTCTGTATAATTTTCGGTTTATTGAGTAGGTAATAATTTACTATAGTTAAGAAAGCAGCTGCTAGAGGTCAGATCTGTTTCCCCAGACTGCTGTACGTAGCAGATTTAGTGTTCTTTCCCTTGAGATTACTACGAAATTCATTTGTTTTCCTAGCCTTAATGTTGTTTCCAACTACACTTTCCAGTGCTTTTTCCTGTGCAGCGATCGGGTGCCGCCCCTTATTTCAGCCCCACCTAAAGACCCATCAACCACAAAACAAAAGGAATGCAAGAACGTAAGGAATATAATTATGTTATTATGGTTGCCTAGTCGAATCATGACACGTGAATCCACGAGATTTTCTGATCGTTTCCACTAGGTGTCTCTCGATACCTTAGGCTAAATATACCAAGGCGTGGAAACGAAAAGTAGATTCAGGTATCGTGGCAACAAAGCGAAGAATTTGGCATGATTATCTCTATAGTTATTGAAAGTAGAACAAGGATTGGGCTCTCGTTGTATTTGGCAACAAGATTCCTATTCGTAGATAATGCGCGGATCCAATGCTATTCAAAATTCATATTATATAGCTTGTTAAACAGCGCCTTGACAGTAACCACGGGTTATGTTTGTAACATGACATGTGTGTGCCTTTGGCTGAAATAGTCCAAAATAAACTATGAATGTGATATTCGTACCTCCATATTAAAGTTTTGCTGCTCGGATTTAGGCGTTGGTTTCGTGTTTTCTTTTCATCAGCAGAAATGGGAAGACCTATCTTTTGTAAGCTTAGAGGTTTATAATGGTAAAGTTCGGGGTTCGATTCAAGTCCTGTCTTCCCGTAGTTGACTTCAAAGAAGTTTCATCAAATATTTTATCCATTTCTCTCTCTCTCTCTCTCTCTTTCAGACATGAAATATCAGTTACAAATTACATTTATTATAAATTAAAATAAATAAAATAAACTTCAATTCTAAGAAACTATTTGACCGTTGAAAAAGTGAAAGAACCCAAAGAAAATGTCCCTATTTCTTTATCTGCCACTGCACCTAAGAAACTATTCGACCGTTGAAAATGAAGTGGCAGATAAAGAAATAGGGACATTTTTGGGGGTTCTTTCACTCTAAGAAACTATTCGACCGTTGAAAGTGCAGTGGCAGATAAAGAAATAGGGACATTTTCTTTGGGTTCTTTCACTCTAAAAACTGTTCGACCGTTGAAAAGTG
>NW_013746473.1:0-1631 GCF_000517525.1 Limulus polyphemus
AGTCAACATTATAACAGATATAATCATTAAACATCACCACTACCCAGTCATTATTATAACAGATATAATCACTAATAACAGCTAAACACCACCACTACCCAGTCACCATTATAACAGATATAATCACTAATATCAGCTAAACATCACCACTACCCAGTCACCATTATAACAGATATAATCACTAATATTTGCTAAACATCACCACTACCCAGTCACCTTTATAACAGATATAATCACTAATATCAGCTAAACATCACCACTACCCACCCAGTCAACATTATAACAGATATAATCACTAATATCAGCTAAACATCACCACTACCCACCCAGTCAACATTATAACAGATACAATCACTAATATCAGCTAAACATCACCACTACCCAGTCAACATTATACAAGGTGGTCCAAAATTGTCTTTCTTATTTTAAAATTTAATAATAAAGTAACTAAGGAAATACAACCATGCAGTTTTCAACCTTTTGAGCCCAACTCTTAACAGTTTTTATTGAAATGTAAGTAGGTTTCTACAAGTGCACCCTTAGTGGTTCTTAGCATGTCTAACCATTATTTAATTGAATCCACAATATCTACTACATGTCTACAGTGGCAATGGTGTCTATTATCCTGATCTTTATCACTGTGATGTTTGTAATAGGTGTGTGATAAACTATATTCTTAACATACCCCTATGCTTCTTTTCTGTACTGGCATCTGTTATTACATTCACCACAGTTACTGACTTGATCTCTGCAAGCCAGATGTCGCATTGAGCCTTTTCTTGCATGGTTGCCATTTTAGGGGGTAACACTACTCACTGGAGTGAAATAAAACATGATAATAAAAACTATGAGATGGGATACAAAATGTTGAAAACTGTATCATTGTATTTCCTTAGAAATTTAATTATTAAATTGGCAAATAGGAAAGATAATTTTGGGCTACCCTGTATTTCTTTGTAATACTACACTAATCTACAATAATAATATGATGGAGACATTTAACTTTTACTACAAAATTCACCAATATGGTTAATGTTGATTTTTATTTTAAAAACATATTTGTGTATATCAGGCCTCCACTTGACCTTTTGAAGGCACTAACTAGCAAATGGTTGCTAGTGTTGTAATGTTAGGGATTTGGGACCAAATAGATTCTCAGGAGATTCTAGGGAGTGAAATCCCCATAAGCTTGCTGGGTTTTAACATTTAGGGAGGTAAAAAAACAGCCTATTCTCTATATTTTTATTAACTTGACTAAGAACAAGATCATATTTTTTCATGATCTAAGTAATAGTTTCTTTTCCATATTATTGCCAACAATCAGTTATAGTATTTTTACATTCTGAAGCACTTCCCTACAGATGTAGTCAACAGTAATGATACTAGACAATTAGTGCCAATGTGTTGAGGAATACTTTCCTGTGTATTTCCTCCATTCTGTTAATTATCTGGTGATTTGCATTTAATTTCACATTATCTGTGATATTTAACTTGTCACATTCACTCTCATTACTCTACAATAATCTTCTTGAATATTTATCCATTTTCATTACTTTTCTTACTCATGCTATTATCTGCCAGCAAATGAAGGTGCTAACATGCAAGTTAAGAATTATGGCATGTTAGAAGTA
>NW_013746474.1:0-3215 GCF_000517525.1 Limulus polyphemus
ATGGACCTTTAAAGTTCCAATGTTTCTCTCTCTGGTTTGGCTTTGTCGTCTATTTTTTTATTATTTGACTTCTACAGTAAAGACACGGTTAATTACTCAGTGGCCAATACTACTCTGTAACGAAAAAAACGATTTCAATGTGAACAAGCAAATCGTTAAGTAGAGCACCTTTACACAACCATCTCGTTAACAGACGCAAAAAAATTCCTCATCCGCGTAAAGCCAGATCTGGCTGCAGACCTGATAATAAAAGTGTGTGATTAAACATGTTTCTTACTGATTCAATCGGCATCTACCAGTCTATCAACAAACTGAGTTTTCCAGACGGTTTATATTAATTGCTAGAGAGAACAACAGATATTAACTGTAGTAATGAATTAATCCACTGTATAATGTGGAACTGTTAAACGTTTATAATAGTAACGACTCATGCTAACTGCACCCCAATGGCAGAGCGGTATGTTTGCGGACTTACAACGCTAGAAAGCGGGTTTCGATACCAGCACAGATAGCCCATTGTGTAGCTTCGTGTTTAACTTCAAACAAACAAACTCATGCTAACTAACAATCCTTCCTGTTAAATTAGTAAAAACCAATAGTGGCTCTAGTTTAAAAATGTTGATGTTAGATTTCCTGTTATTTTCAATTCTCTATAAGTTATCTCAAACATTTCTAATTAAAGACTTTTGAATCATGCAATGTTTTGTGTTCTTCTCACTGCGTCTTCTGTTCCTTATCTTCTCTCTCTCTCTCTCTTACAGCAACCAAAAGTGTTACATATTGACTGTAAAATTAACAGCAACTAAAAGTGTTACATATTGACTGTAAAATTAACAACAACACTAAAAGTGTTACATATTGACTGTAAAATTAACAGCAACTAAAAGTGTTACATATTGACTGTAAAATTAACAGCAACTTAAAGTGTTACATATTGACTGTAAAATTAACAACAACCAAAACTGTTACATATTGTCTGTAAGCATTAACAGAAACCAAAAGTGTTACATATTGCACAGTATGTAACACTTTTAGTTGCTGTTAAGGCTTACGTACAGGGTGTAACACTTCTAATTGCTGTTATTGCATATAGACAGTATGTAGCACTTTTGGTTGCTGTTAAGGCTTACGTACAGGGTGTAACACTTCTAATTGCTGTTATTGCATATTGACAGTATGTAGCACTTTTGGTTGCTCTTGATTCAAACACGCAATATGTAACACTTTTGATTGCTGTAAATGCATACAGACAATATGTAACACTTGTTTTCTGTTAATGCTCACAGACAATATGTAACACTTTTGGTTGCTGTTAATGCATACAGACAATATGTAACACTTTTGGTTGCTGTTAATTTAAACAGGCAACATGTAACACTTTTGGTTGTTGTTAATACATACAGACAATATGTAACACTTTTGGTTGTTGTTAATACATACAAACAATATGTAACACTTTTGGTTTCTGTTAATGTTACAGTAAATAATCGTTATATTTCAGTACTTTAAACAAACAATTTCTTCGTGATTCTCTTGACCAAACAATCCTTCCAAGAGTTCTACTAAATAAAAGGTGCCCGGCATGGCCAGGTGGATAAGGCGCTCGACTCACAATCTGAGGGTCGCGGGTTCAAATCCGCATCCCACCAAACATGCTCGCCCTTTCAGCCGTGGGGTCGTTATAATGTGACGGTCAATCCCACTATTCGTTGGTAAAAGAGTAGCCCAAGAGTTGGCGGTGGGTGGTGATGACTAGCTGCCTTCCCTCTAGTCTTACACTGCTAAATTAGGGACGGCTAGCGCAGATAGCCCTCGTGTAGCTTTGCGCGAAATTCCAAAACAAACAAACAAACTAAATAAACAGCCACTTTAAGATCTTATGTGCTACTAAAAAATAACCCTTTCAATTCTACTAGAACAAACTTCCCTGCTTAGTTTGGCTCACTTCTTCTCACCTGCCCAAGGTACTACTTTGGAAATAATATTCGTAACCAAAGTAAAACCTTCGATACATTTTTATTAAATATTTTCACAAATTACGCAGGGATTTTCTCACAGAAATGTGTGGGTTTAAGAAATGTTAGTATCATGTAACTTGATATTCATAGATAAACAGAATATGAGAAAAATCATTACTTATAGACATGTTATCTTCCCAAATGTAAGTGCTATTAACATGCATTAGACTATTCAATCACGTGAATGTGCGTCATCAGTCACGTGAATGTGGTATGAAATGATTGTTCATAATTAAAACAAAATTATATTTAATACAAACGAACAGTATGTAACACTTTTAGTTGCTGTTAAGGCTTAGCTAACGAGAACTTTAAACCAATTACTTTTTATAGCATACTTTGGTAAGATAGTTTATTTGACAGTACCTTGATAGTATTACTTGTTTTCTGTTCTGGTGATATCCGCTTATTTACGTAACAAATCAACAGAGAGGCGTAGTTAGGTATAACTTTGGATGGGTTTGTTTGTGTAAATCGTTAAAATGATGTTACCAAAGTTGAGTTGTTTATTTAAGGCAGGAAGCTCTGGTTGTTTCGATGTATTTAAGAAAAGGTCAGTCTGTATCTATCACAGTTATTTATGAGATATAATATTATTATTTGCTTACAAATATATTATGTTATGTATTTCGAAATAATGCTAGCCTACTTTGTTTGTTTAGTTTATATACAATGCAATTTCTTGATGACACTACAACAGCTATATATGTTAGAAAAGTATCTGTCAGATATTTCATATTTACTGAAGCGTTTATGGTGATGTTACGGTTTGGTATTTGAAAATGTAACTGCCTTAATATTTTATTATAAAACGATTAATTATTCTGATAATGTTTCACAATAGAATGACGAAAAATATTCTAATCAGTGACACTATTATGGCAAACACAGCTGCAAATGTGTTTTGATGTGGTGACTCATCAGTTTCTTTTACCAAATGGTTTTTGATGTTGTGACTCACCACTTTATTTTACCAAATGGTTTTTGATGTTGTGACTCACCACTTTATTTTACCAAATGGTTTTTGATGTTGTGACTCACCACTTTATTTTACCAAATGGTTTTTGATGTTGTGACTCACCACTTTATTTTACTCAATGGTTTTTGATGTTGTGCCTCACCACTTTATTTTACCAAATGGTTTTTTATATTGTGACTCACCACTTTATTTTACCCAATGTTTTTTTATATTGTGAC
>NW_013746475.1:0-2505 GCF_000517525.1 Limulus polyphemus
CTACAGCGGAAAGTCATAGATGCATTTTACTATATCCAATCACCTAAAGTCCATACAGAATCTTGTCCAATCACCTAAAGTCCATACAGAATCTTGACATTCCTTCTTTTTTTACAGTAACCATTGAAGACACAAGAACTCTGAAAATGTTATACTTCTCTGTCCTTCAATATCCCTTGGAATTCAGTGTTAGCAACACTCCTTGCTCCAAGAAAATCCATGCATATGACATATTATTTATGTGGTGAGTGATTTAGTCCAACCCAATCAGTCATCTAGCCCAAGAAACTCTATAAGAAATTCACTTAACTCATACCTTACAGTAGTTGTGATGTTTCAGACACAGCTGAATGCTATGTATTACTTCGTTTTTATTATTGAGCTGAAGATAATTTCTACTGAAAGCTGAATTGTTTAATCTGTTATTACAAACCAGCATTAGTATAATGGTAGCATTATGCTGACAGATAACTGAGTAACCGTAACCTGCTTTCAGACATTTTTTTTTGTATGGTTTCTGCCCTCATAACAGATAGTGAAATGTAGTGGACTGTATTTGTAGATACACCATAATACATTAACTTATAAATTTTGAAGTATTACCATATTCTTCTCAACTTGCATGTATGTAGTCCTTTCTTTTGGGGTCCTGTCTTGTCGACACTAGATGGTTGTTTTGCAGAACTACAGTTCACATTTTGCACAAGTAAAAGTGGCTGACAATTTCTGCAGTAGGTCCATACCTGAAAAACACCTGATCCAAGTGCAAAGTCAACCGCCTTCATTAAGTAAGTGAATTTTCTAAGTTAAAGTTGGAAGTGCACTTTTCCATTCACAACTAGCTGACCACCATTTACCCCAATACAGGAAAGTTGAGTAAGTTTCTTGCTTCTCCAGTATCCACTAAAGTTCAACATCATGTTCATGTATTGTTACAGATACATACCACGTGATGCCGAGTCAATTGTTGGGTGAAAGAGCCGCTATATTATTGGGTCCGAGTTGAGTGATGTGCCTGCTTGAGCTGGTGGCCAGACTCAACTAGGTTCCACTAGTTTAAAATTAGCAGCTGTAGCCTGCTATCAACTATTTTGCATCTGCTGTGACATTAGTCTGAATATTACTCGATAATTCTGTATTACAATGTGATAAAGGAATTCCCATATCCATTGACCTAGTAAGCCCCAACCGCATTGGGGGCTCTCGATCACCCCAGATCTTCAAGATCACAGCAGAATGCTAACAAGTCTACAGTCCTTCATGGCCAAATTCTTCCCCCACACTCATCCCTCGACTCTTTGACCACAGGTGATTCTTCCAACTCTTGGTAATGTCGTCTTGACCAGTCAAACGAGATCAAAAGTGCCATAAAAACTATCCCAATTTGTCGTGGGACGTACAGTCTGCTCTCCACTATGTTCCACCTTTTGCTCCTGAATATGAGAAGTAACCTGTAGAGGTCGAGTTGCAGCAGGCTACTCCTGTTTCTTAAGGATAGATTTGTCCCATGGTTGTTGATCAGGAGAGGATTTTCTCCTAGTCCTTACTGCATTCTTGGATTGTGTTCTCACTTGCATCGTAGTTCTACATTATCTCAGCAAGGTATTTTCCATGATTTATTATGGTTTAGAAACTTTACAGAACCACAGAGTCATGTGGAGGAAAGTTCAAAACAAACTCCCCACTAATAAATGCTTGGTGGTATTTGGGTACAGGGATTTTCTACAGTTAAGCTATAGTTATATGTCACATACAACAGGTTCCAGGAATGTTAAGCAGATGATAAATCGAATACGAGCAGCAAAATATAAACAGAACAAGAGTAATTAGAACACGACCTTTCACTTCAGATTAGATATTATATATTTCAGCCAACGTTTAATCAGTCACTGCAATGATGAATATATATACATGTCGGTGGGAGGTACCATTTATAATGAAGAACGTACTGATAAGTTGGGGTAGAAAGTTCAAGAATCTCATCAATGTGGATAAGGATAATCGGGCTGATAAGAATGACGTATATACCATTTTAATGAATCAACCCCTTCCTCGAGATATCGTCACCCTCTTATCGAGAGGACCAGGTTTTTCTGTTCTATCTATGTAACTGAAAACACATGCCTGGAAATATCATCATCATTACAGTACCCATTTTATCAAATTTGTATAAAGAAAAACGTTATTGTAAGGGTGAGCCAAACTAAGACTAGTTTCGGTCACTAACCACCTAAAGAAAACTCAACAAGATCTGCCGAAACACTGAAGAAAACACAATGACAAAGTCCCATTTGGTTGGCTACGGTTTTTACCATCAAAAGGACAACATATGCAGTAATTTTGATGCAAAGTAGACTTCTTACTAACAGTTTTACGGGTTTTAGAGCTAGATTCAGGGGTCCCCCGCTGAGACAGCGATAAGTCTACGGATTTATAATGCTAAAATCAGTGGTTCGATTCCCCTCGGTGGACACAGCAGATAGCCAGATATGGCTTTGTTATAAG
>NW_013746476.1:0-686 GCF_000517525.1 Limulus polyphemus
GTTTTGCACATTTTGCCTGTAATAAGTGGACGGCTTTTGCTATTGTTTTATGTGCCTGTGATTTTACCACCGTTACGAGAACCCACAGTTTAGTTACAACGGCTGTCTGTCTTAAGACTGATTCTAGGTCTCTTTCTTGGAGGCCCTGGGAACCAAAGTTTATCCAAATTAATTTGTTTTCCAATATTGTTAAGGGACACCTTTCTCTAAGAAATTCGGTATACCCGATCTGAACATAATTTATGATTTGAATTTATGAATATTTTATGTCGGAAAGGGCTTTCACACGTCCTTTCCAAAAGTGATTATTTTTGGTAGCATGTAATTGCCTAAGAAACGCCAAAAAATGTAGTTCTTATTTATTCTGCTCCACCACGATATTTGTGAAAAATTAAATGTTTAAAGAATGTCACTGGGTCGATATTTCAAACGCTGATATACACACCAGTGAAATAAATAAAACAATACAATCGTAGAGAAAATGTTATGTGTAAAGCACAGTAAAATTTCTTGAAAGCTTGTTGAGATTCAATACTAGAATTCATTGTTTAAAAATATAATGAGCAAATAAATAAAATTATAAATTAATATGTGTTTGAGAAATCTGAGGCATAGATTCGGGAAAACTCTAATCGGTTGAATCTGTTGAATGAAAAAGCGGTGATTCAGTTGTTTCAAGAGAAAAA
>NW_013746477.1:0-1631 GCF_000517525.1 Limulus polyphemus
ACAGTGTATCATTACATCCCATTTTAACTTCTGCTACTAGATGTATTTTTAAGTTTTGTTGGTATCTCTTGTTAGCCAAGAAGGCTCTTCACTTCCTCCAATATCTGTTGAATAATAGCAAGGTGCCATTTGCTCTTCCCAGAAGCACTACAATGAAACATATCAGACTTTGTTCAGCACACATCTCACTACTCTCTGTGATAGTGATGGATCCATTCAGCATCTCATGATGCCTAGGAACATTAAAGAGTAACTTTTAATTCCAATTTAGAGCACTCCAGTAATCTTGGAACTTCACGCCACTCACTTCCACCATCAGGATGCTTTTCTACTTCTCTTTGCTTCTGCATGTGAGATGTAACCACTTTAAGTAGTGTTATGGTCACATGGGATTTTCCAACAAAGCACACATCAGTCTCTTGAGTATATGGACACTGCTCTCACCATGGTCAGTGAAAGATCTGCATCCAGAAGAGCACTCATTCCAAATCTTGCAGCATTCTTGGATCAAGTCTTCACTACCACCGTATTTTCCTTATATCCATCATAGGTTTTATATGGTCTCAAAAAATTATATTCCATGACAGCACAATTTACATATACTACTGTACAAGAGTCCACTAAAAAAAGAAGTACATTTAGAACAAAATTCCAATAACAATCCTGTTCACAGCACCAACTTTTACTTTTAACCAGTCTATTGTATTCAGGCACAGGTAATTAAAAGTAGTATACAAAATGAAAGTTCAGGACTGTTATGGAAAGAATAAATTGAACATGGAGAGCAAAAGAAAACAAATTAACAAAAAAATGTTATTCACAAAACTGTGTATGTTTTAATAATTTCCAACTTACTGTCAGGCTTCTAATCTGAATGCCTACAGTCTTTTTGTTGAGACCAAGGGAAATATCAAGAGTTGAAAACAAGAGACCCAACACAAAAAAAAGATGAAAACAAACATCAGCAAACCAAGAGATAAAGCTTTGAAATACTCTAGTTTTATAGTCAGACAGGCCAGAGTGTGGTACCTCATAATCTTAGATTACATACTTCAACCACAAGCCAAAATACAATTATAATTATTTCAAATCAGTTGCAAGTTTCTGTATCACCTGTTTAAACAGGCCACCTTCCACACAAAAATCAATACATGCTAGCTTGAGACTTAGAAAAGTTAAAGCATATAACCGTTACCTGTGTAAAAGGATTAGTATATGTTTTCAACCCTGCAACATTTGATAATTATGGATGGGACTAATTAACTACATTCAGAAAGGTTATGGAAATTTAGAAAAATTATTTTTACACATTTGAATAAGGATATATTCTATACAACTTATAGAAGAGTGAAAAAAGTATATATTTCAGCTATAACATATAACATGTTGCTTTCTTCACAAAAACTTTATAAGTTGTTTGTTGAAACTTTATAAATCATCTTATGCAACACTTTTTAAGTGCTATATATAACATTTGTAGGCTTGCTTCCTCATTGTTAATTGGATGTATTACTTCTAACAAAATAACCTCTAAAAATATGTAACACTTTTCTAAATGTCATGAACAGTACATATTATTAACATAATAAATTAGAATAGCACGACTTTTTATTCATTACTTTTACTATTTC
>NW_013746478.1:0-2151 GCF_000517525.1 Limulus polyphemus
ACAAGTATTTTGTCGTGGGAGTGTTGTTGTGTTGGTAAATAATGTAAGTGTTGTCATATATATTATAGAAGTATTTTGTCGTGGGAGTGTTGTTGTGTTAGAAATAATGTAAGTGTTATCATATAGATTACAGAAGTGTTTTGTCGTGGAAATGTTGTTGTGTTAGAAATAATGTAAGTGTTGTCATATATATTATACAAGTATTTTGTCGTGGGAGTGTTGTTGTGTTGGAAATAATGTAAGTGTTGTCATATATATTATAGAAGTATTTTGTCGTGGGAGTGTTGTTGTGTTAGAAATAATGTAAGTGTTATCATATAGATTACAGAAGTATTTTGTCGTGGAAATGTTGTTGTGTTAGAAATAATGTAAGTGTTATCATATAGATTACAGAAGTGTTTTGTCGTGGAAATGTTGTTGTGTTGGAAATAATGTAAGTGTTATCATATAGATTACAGAAGTATTTTGTCGTGGAAATGTTGTTGTGTTAGAAATAATGTAAGTGTTATCATGTAGATTACAGAAGTGTTTTGTCGTGGAAATGTTGTTGTGTTGGAAATAATGTAAGTGTTATCATATAGATTACAGAAGTATTTTGAAGAAATGTTGTTGTGTTAGAAATAGCCCCCCAATGGCACATCGGTATGTCTGCAGACTTCCAACGCTAGAAACCTGGTTTCGATACCCGTGGTGGGCAGAGCACAGATAGACCATTGTGAAGCTTTGTGTTTAACATCAAACAAAGAAGCAAAAATAGTGTTAGAAAAAATGTTATGTTACATAAGTGTTGTCATATATATTATACAAGTATTTTGTCGTGGGAGTGTTGTTGTGTTAGAAATAAAACTATGCAACACAAGTGTTATTTCAGTTATTTATTTTCGTGAAATGATGTTATGTTACAAATGCAATGTCTCGTTCTTGAGTTAATATCTCATTTTCGTCTTTGATCGTCGGCTAACATGATTATTGCACAAAACTGCATTTGATCGTTGGCTAACATGATTATTGCACAAAACTGTAAGAAGTATCAAATCTTTTCCCATAATTATGTTTATGTAATATTTAGCGTTTGTAGGTGGTTCACGCCTCTATTTTATTATCCTATAATTACCGAATTTAGTAACGTACAGAATTTTTAAACGTATTTCTTTCCTGGATTTACAGTGGGAGTAATCTCTAAACCAGAGAGCAGTTGATATCTACGGATGTTCTACAGGGAGATCTCTGCTTACGTGTGTAGGAGGACATTCATTCCATTGGCAGAAACTTCTCCCCCCCCCTCCCAGTGGCACAGCGGAATGTCTGCGGACTCACAACGCTAGAAACCGGGTTTCGATACCCGTGCCGGGAAGAGCACAGATAGCCCACTTTGTAACTTTGTGTTTAATTACAAACAAATCAACAAATTCTTCCTGTCTGTGATTAGCTGAGGTTTTAATGTTTATTGTTTCTTACGTGAAGCAGTCAAGAAAGTTTCACTAAACAAATCGCGAGGTTTCCCTTTGTCTTGAGCAGCGGTGACTTTACGGACTTACAAAGTTTATTTGTAAAGTAATGGATGAATTACTATACTAAGTAATGATGGAATTACCATACTAAGTAATGGAGAAATTACTATACCAAGTAATGGAGGAATTATTATACCAAGTAATGGATGAATTACTATACTAAGTAATGGAGAAATTACTATACCAAGTAATGATGGAATTACTATACTAAGTAATGGAGAAATTATTATACCAAGTAATGGATGAATTACTATACTAAGTAATGATGGAATTACCATACTAAGTAATGGAGAAATTACTATACCAAGTAATGGAGGAATTATTATACCAAGTAATGGATGAATTACTATACTAAGTAATGATGGAATTACCATACTAAGTAATGGAGAAATTACTATACCAAGTAATGGAGGAATTATTATACCAAGTAATGATGGAATTACTATACTAAGTAATGGAGAAATTACTATACCAAGTAATGGAGGAATTACTATACCAAGTAATGATGGAATTACTATACTAAGTAATGGAGAAATTACTATACCAAGTAATGGAGGAATTACTATACCAAGTAATGGAGGAATTACTATACCAAGTAATGATGGAATTACTATACTAGTAATTTCTCCATTACTTATTA
>NW_013746479.1:0-1629 GCF_000517525.1 Limulus polyphemus
CAAGAAAATAAACAAGAAAAGAGACTACAGCAGTGGTTGGAAGAAAAAGAAAAGAAACAAGAAGAGAGACAACAGCAGTGGAAATAAAACCTGCAACAGTGACAGCTCGAACAGCATAATAAACAAGAGAGATTACATCAGTTGTTGGAGGAAAAAGAAAAGAAAGAAGAAGAACGAGAAGAGAAATTACAACAGTTGTTAGAGGAAAAAGAAAAGAAACAAGAAGAGAGACAACAGCAGTTGCAAGAAAACCTGCAACAGTAACAGCTCGAACAGAGCAAAATAAACAAGAGAGATTACAGCAATTGTTGGAGGAAAAAGAAAAGAAACAAGAAGAACGGGAAAAGAAACAAGAAGAGAGACAACAGCAGTGGCAAGAAAACCTGCAACAGTAGCAGCTCGAACAGCAAAATAAATAAGAGAGATTACAGCAGTTGTTGGGGGAAAAAGAAAAGAAACAAGAAGAACGAGAAAAGAAACAAGAAGAGAAACTACAGCAGTGGCAATTGGAACAATAAAAGAAACAGGAAGAAAGTCTCCAGCAGTTGAGAGAAAGCCAGCATACACAAATGGAAAAGATTAGTAAATTTCAAAGTGAATTAAGTACATTAAAGGACGATTTACTGTCTTTTACAAAGAGAGGATATATTAGCCATGGGTCTAATCAGCCCCAGACAACAGGAAGCCCCTTCCAGACCCCACAGCTAAACCCTAATGCAGACATCTTCAGTCCTGCCAGAAGTCACATTCTAGACATGAGTGTCAGTAATAGGAGTGATCCAGTACGAAGGAAGCCACAGGAATTCGATGGGAAGGCACCGTGGGAAACATATAGAGCACAATTTGAGCTCCTGGCAGAAATGAATGGATGGACAGAGGAGCAGTGTACCTGGCAAAGAGACTGAAGGGACAGCCACTGGAAATACTTGGACAGTTGACAGCAGACGACAGGCACAACTATAGAGCACTGGTGGCTGCTCTAGAACTCAGGTATGGAACTCAAAATCAGTCTGAAGTCTACAGGGCTAGGTTTAGGATGATAGTCCGTGCTAAAGGATAGAGTCTGCAAGAGCTGGCACAGGATTTGGAAAGTATGGCACACAAGGCCTACCCAACTGTGCCACCCAATGTCCCTCAAGCTGTTGCTGATGGATCAGTTTGTAGATGCCTTGGACAGTTCACAACTGAAAATACAAGTAAAGCAAGCATACCCCTCTACCATGCAGGATGCAATGGCCAGAGCTCTTGAATTCGAATCCTAGGTTAAGTCCAGCACAGAGGTACCAAAGTTGGTATAGTCATCAGGATTCAAGGCCAGAAAAGCACAGCTTTAATAGAAGTTTGAGGAAATTTGCTGGCACTGTAACAAACCTGGGCACAAGAAAGCTCAATGCCGAAAATTTCAACACAGGGAAGATGCCACGACAGGAAAGGCTGCTACCCAGAAAGGTTGTTGGAACTGTGGAGAGCAAGGACATATGAGGAGCCAGTGTAAGAAAAACACTACCAATAAGTCAGCCTCAGGGAAACCAGTAGTGGATGGTGTTGAGGGATTCCCACCAACCCCATTATGAAAGTCCCAAAAGCTAGATGTAAAATGCCAAGCACACATAGTGTCTACGTGACAGG
>NW_013746480.1:0-1892 GCF_000517525.1 Limulus polyphemus
ATGTAGGAAGTGAAACTCATTTACTTGTTAGCTGATGTATAGAGTAAAAATCATTTACCTGTTTCTTAATGTAATCAGTGGAAATCATTTACTTGTTTCTTGTTGTAGGGAAACAAGTAAATGATTTTCACTTTCTACATCAAGAATTAAGTAAATGATTTTCACTCACTCCCTACAACAAGAAAATCATTTACTTTACATCAAGAAACAAACAAGTAAATGATTTTCACTCTCCTTAATGTAGGGAGTGAAAATCATTTACTTGTTTCTTAATATAGGGAGTGAAAATCATTTACTTGTTTATTGATCTAGATAGTGAAAATCATTAACTTGTTTCTTAATATAGGGAGTGAAAATCATTTACTTGTTTATTGATCTAGATAGTGAAAATCATTAACTTGTTTCTTAAAGTAGGGATTGAAAATCATTTACTTTTTTCTTGTTTTAGGGAGTGAAAATCATTTACTTGTTTCTTGATATGAAGAATGAAAATCAATTACTTGATTTTGTTGTAGTTAGTGAAAATCATTTACTTGTTTCTTGTTGTAGGGAGTGAAAATCATTTACTTGCTTCTTGATGTAGAGAGTGAAAATCATTTACTTGTTTCTTGAAGTATGTAGTGAAAATCATTTACTTGTTTCTTGATGTATGTAGTGAAAATCATTTACTTTTTTCTTGATGTAGAGAGTGAAATTAATTTACTTTTTTCTTGATGTACGGAGTGCAAATCATTTACTTGTTTCTTAATGTGGGGAGTGAAAATCATTTACTGGTTTTTTGATGTATGTAGTGATAATCATTTACATGTTTCTTGATGTATGTAGTGAAAAAACATTTACTTTTTTCTTCATGTAGGGAATGAAAATCATTTACTTCTTTCTTGATGTAGGTAGTGAAATTCATTTACTTGTTTCTTGTTGTAGGGAGTGAAAATCATTTACTTGTTTCTTCTTGTAGGGAGTGAAAATCATTTTATTGTTTCTTGATGTATACTGTGAAAATCATTTAATTGTTTCTTAATGTAGGAAGTGAAAATCATTTAATTGTTTCTTGATGTAGAGAGTCTAAATCAATTACTTGTTTCTTGTTGTAGGGAGTGAAAAACATTTACTTGTTTCTTGTTGTGGGGAGTGAAAATCATTTACTTGTTTCTTGATGTAGGGTGTTAAAATCATTTACATGCTTCTTGATGTAGGAAGTGAAACTCATTTACTTGTTTCTTGATGTAGAGAGTGAAAATCACTACCGTGTTTCTTAATATAGGAAGTGAAAATAGTATACTTGTTTCTTTATGTAGAAAGTGAAAATCATTAACTTGTTTCTTAAAGTAGGGAGTGAAAATCATTTACTTGTTTCTTGATGTAGAGAATGAAAATATTTACTTGTGTCTTAATGTAGGGAGTGAAAATCATTTACTTGTTTCTTGATGTAGAGAGTGAAAAACATTTACTTGTTTCTTGTTGTAGGGACTGAAAATCAATTACTTGTTTCTTGTTATAGGGAGTGAAAATCATTTACTTGTTTCTTGATGTAGAGAGTGAAAATCATTTACTTGTTTTTTGATGTAGGTAGTGAAAATCATTTACTTGTTTCTTGTTGTAGGGAGTGAAAATCATTTACTTCTTTCTTGATGTACGGAGTGAAAATCATTTACTTTTTTCTTGATGGACAGAGTGAAAATCATTAACTTGTTTCTTAAATTAGGGAGTGAAAATTATTTACTTGTTTCTTGATGTAGAGAGTGAAAATCATTTACTTGTTTCTTGATGTAGAGAGTGAAAATCATTTACTTGTTTCTTGATGTTGGTAGTGAAAATCATTTACTTGTTTCTTGTTGTAGGGAGTGAAAATCATTTACTTGTTTCTTGATGTAGAAAGTGAAAATCATTTA
>NW_013746481.1:0-4939 GCF_000517525.1 Limulus polyphemus
AATGTCATACTGCACATTGTTGTCCATTATAATGTCATACTACACATTGTTATCCTATTATAATGTCATACTACACATTGTTATCCATTATAATGTCATACTACACATTGTTATCCATTATAATGTCATACTACACATTGTTGTCCATTATAATGTCATACTGCACATTGTTATCCATTATAATGCCATACCACATTTTGTCGTCCGTTATTGAGGCAGATTTATTTTTATTTTACTTAGTGTGTTTTTTCTTTCTTAAGAATGTTTACCAAGTCGAAATAAAACACGTCATAACCGTTTCGGTGAAGCACCTCTTCCTTCTGTTGTGTCTCAACACCCGCACCCACCAGGATTCGACCCTGAGTTTAATAAATGAGGTAAACGTTGGACCTGAGCCAAGTCCTAGTAAATAAAGGATTCTTCTACCAGATACAGGAGAAATAGACTTATGACTTGCATTGAATCTTTTATAATCCCTTAATCTGCTAATTACGACACTCACCATAGTTCAAAAAGAAACCTAAAAAATATTTAGATGTGTTGTTTACCACTAGATGCCGCCCTTAACGGTAGTTTCCACTTATACTTCGAAAAACGACATTCAATGTCCTACAGGTGGCACAAAACAAACACTTATATCACACAGACGTTGTCTGAAAAAAACTATCTGTTGATCTCATGATTGGCCAGAATTAATTTTCAAATCAACCAGACAAAATTTATAAAAGAAAGGATATATAAAAGTTCATCATAACGATTAGAAGTTCACCATCCTAAACACTAGGAAGAGCGGAGATAAATGGTGGCATTTTTTGGTTAACTATATTTCTATAAAGTTTTCTATAAAACGAAAAGTTACGATAATATTTATTACTTTCTTTTAAAAGAGAAGATCCCTTACGATCCTTTTTCTTTTCATCTTCTTACCTTTGTGCTCCACTACATTGATAAAAATTATGCTAACGTTCTTATAACAGTATGAATTCGTTTAACCCAAATCTTGACGAATTTATTTGCAAAGACCCAGTTTTAAAATCAGGCCAAGCAGAAGAGTAGCTATGGGTGCCTTATAAGAGTGATAGGCAATCCCGTAACCAGGGTAAGCGACGAGTGCTGTTGACTGGTCATCTACCCTCTGACTAGTAACTCACAATTAGGGAAGGTTATATCTAACCTCTAAAGTCCCCTGACCAGGCTGTTTAGCGCATGCGTAAAAGATGCCTTTCAGATTGAATATTCAAGCACTTTCCTCAACATGATATAGAAACATTATCCGATCTCTTCCTTACAAGAACTTAACATTAATGTCATATCTCTTCCAATGCCTGTTTACTTACTACAACTTAACATCAATGTCCTATCTCTTCCTATGCCTGTTTCCTTACTACAACTTAACATTAATGTCCTATCTCTTCCTATGCCTGTTTCCTTACTACAACTTAACATCAATGTCCTATCTCTTCCTATGCCTGTTTACTTACTACAACTTAACATCAATGTCCTATCTCTTCCTATGCCTGTTTACTTACTACAACTTAACATCAATGTCCTATCTCTTCCTATGACTGTTTACTTGCTACAACTTAACACTAATGTCCTGACTCTTCCTATGCTCGTTTAATGTTAAGTTGTAGTAAGCAATGTCCTATCTCTTCCTATGCCTGTTTACTTACTACAACTTAACATTAATGTCCTATCTCTTCCTATGCCTGTTTCCTTACTACAACTTAACATTTCAAAGTCGGGATTTACCTCATCAGATGGAATTCCCGAATCGATTATAACTACAGCAGAAGGTCATTATATATATTATATTGAAACAAATGCCTGTTTATATTCAGTTGATAAATTGTACTTGTTTTCCCGATAAACAGGGGTCAACGTTTGAACAACTGTGCCGTCTCCTGCTCCACTGCTGACATTACATTCACAATCGGGACTGTAGGTAACTTGCAAGTTCAACTGGATTAATGAACTGACGATTTTGTTTTGAATTTCGCGCAAAGCTACACGAGGGCTATCTGCGCTAGCCGTTCCTAATTTAGCAGTGTAAGACTAGAGGGAAGGCAGCTAGTCATCACCACCCACCGCCAACTCTTGGGCTACTCATTTTACCAACGAATAGTGGGATTGACCTACACATTATAACGCCCCCACGGCTGAAAGGGCGAGCATGTTCGGTGAGACGCAAAAATTCGAACCCGCGACCCTCAAATTGCGAGTCGAGTGCCTTAACCACCTGGCCCATGAACTGACGAATCGGTAATAACGAAATATTGGGTTGTTACATTCTGGAGATATAGGTCGTGATTTTTGTTTAACTTAATGGAAATATTTCTCGTAATAAGCTCCAGTTTGCGTTAAACAAAGTTAAGACTAATTATGATTAACACGTACAAGTTATCAATATTCATTACTCAGATGGCGCACGCGGAAAAATGACGAAGTTTCATAAGAAAGAGGCAGAAATAAGGAATCTTGAAATTGAAGTCATAGTTATCTGACCGTCCCGTATTTTTAAATAAAATCTTTGCAATGGTAATTTCCCTGCTGAATTTTAACCGAATAGAGTTTTTCCCAGAAGTCTTTACGCAAGCGTTTTACGCGAACGGAGTACACACTCTTTTTTTAAAGTCATTAGAATGTCAAGGTCAAAGGTCATCGTGTCGATCTTAAGGGTGGAAAGGTGTCTACGATAGGACGGGGAAGTCCCTACCAACGTGGATGTTACTGGTCGAGGTTTTCGGAGGTGGTTTATAAAGCGAGACTGTAATAGTAAAATACTGAACTAATAAAGACACATTCTGACGATATAGTCGTGATTTTACTTAACCTATAAGAAATGTACGTGTTAACTGTTAATATGATGTAACACTCGTGAAAACGCGGCCTTGAATGTATGAAACTATATCCAAACGTTAAGGAAGAAATCGTTAGTACCCAACACACAGCTTGTTCTGTAAATTTTGGACACTGCGGGTGGGGGTATGTAATGTTAAGACGTTGTATAGAGGTAATAACCAACGTTTGCTTACTTTACTTGTTTTTAAAGGAAAACCAAATTAAGTTATCTGCTGTGTACGCCGAGGGGAATCGAACACCGAATTTTTTAGCGTTGTAAGTCCGTACATTTAATGCTGATCCACCAGGGGGACCCAAATTTTGTGAAAATCATTGATTAAAGTTCTGAAAATTCAAAACTATGGCGTACAGATCTTGAATAAAGGAAAACCATGTAAATATTTTGAGAAAAACAAAAAATGCTAACACCTTGAATGTAAGAGTAAGTAATAACGAAATATGTTCAATACGATAATACGATATTTTAAATGTGCGTAGATATGACGTAACACTCTTGAATCGACGTAACACATAAATAACTGTAACATGAATCTCAAGTTTTATCACTGATCATAACGTAACAACCAGTAAACATTGTTTGTTTGTTTACCATGGCAGTTATCACTGATTATAAGGTAGCAACCAGTAAACACTGTTTGTTTGTTTACCATGGCAGTTATCACTGATTATAAGGTAGCAACCAGTAAACACTGTTTGTTTGTTTACCATGGCAGTTATCACTGATTATAAGGTAGCAACCAGTAAACATTGTTTGTTTGTTTACCATGGCAGTTATTTCGATTTAAAACTTTTAACCCTAAGTCAAATTAAATTCAAATAATCAATTTCGACCCAGGGTCAAAAGCAATCATGCACTATATGGATCGCGAAAAAAATTCCACCAAAAATTTAAATCTGGTTAGGAGGACATGAATGGCTTGGACCACAGTAATGATGCGATTATTTGACTTGACTTTGTAAACACTGCCTCACGTCCTGAAGCTTAAATATAATTATCGTGAGTTCAAGCCCCCTAGTGGCTCAGTGCACATGTTAACTACAACTAGTACTAAACCAAACGCTTCCTTACGTTTTAAAGCATAAATATCATTATCGTAATCCACGTAACCCCACTGACCCCCGCCCCCATAGCTCAGTGATATGTCTACTTATAATGCTAAAAATTGGGTTTCGATATCCGTGGTGGACACAGTACAGATAGCCCGCTGTGTAGGTTTATGGTTAACAAACAAACACAATATGACACCAGATAAACAGATTGGTAGACTTAACACGAATATTTAATTCCAGATAAACAGATTGGTAAACTTAACACAAATATTTAACTCCAGATAAACAAATTGGTAAACTTAACACAAATATTTAACTCCAGATAAACAGATTGGTAAACTTAACACAAATACTTAATTCCAGATAAACAGATTGGTAAACTTAACACGAATATTTAAAAACACTAATTCGATATCACAAAAAAAGTTGATGCTCTATTTAAAACAACAAGATCAACAAAATTTCATAATCAGGAGCACAATTCCTTGACATCCGGGCACCACACAAGCCCCTGGTGGCGTGACAAGGTACTGAAAGTAGCAGCTTCTGTTTGGTAAATAACTGGCTGAAACAGAGGAAGGTGTCCACCTGAGGTCACAAAGAAGTTCAAGTTGAGCTAGATATAACACAATAGTCCCAATTCACTTAAAATAAAAAGTCAACATCAACGTGCAGGAGAGATTTATGTACACGATTCTAAGGTCAATAACGTATTAAAGGCAACCACATTTCATTAAACCAATAAACAGAGGAGACTGTGTGACGTAAGTGTTTGTTAAACACACACAAGAAGTCGAAGCAAACTAACGGCTCTTGCATGTGTTGTTACACACACAAAAATCGAAGCAAACTAACGACTCTTACTTGTGTTGTTACATTACAAAAAAATAAAAGCAAACTAACGACTCTTACATGTTGTTACACACAAAAAATCAAATCAAACTAACGGCTCTTTCATGTGTTGTTACACACAAAAAAATCGAAGCAAACTAACGACTCTTACTTGTGTTGTTACACACAAAAAAAT
>NW_013746482.1:0-1631 GCF_000517525.1 Limulus polyphemus
TAATGACAAAATTTAAAGGTAGTCTTCTGTTGTTTTTTTTTTTCTTAATTTTTTGTATTATCATATGTTCACATATATAATTTTAGTATTTTTTTAAGAAAGACAAAGTGTTTTTGAAATTGCACTTTTAATTAATTCCTGTTGCTTGTTCTGCTTTCTCTGTATTCTCTGTCACAGCCTCTTTCTCTCTCTATATACATATATATGCACAGGTCCATATATTATTTATTCTTATACTTCTCTGTCCAAGTTATTAGTCACAATTATTCCATATCTATTACACTGTACACCTCTTTCACAAGTATACACATTTCTTTAAGGTATTTCTAGCACATTTTTTTATTTTTCACCCTTTTTTGAAAAATAGATATTTGCTACTTTAAAATGACTAATTTCAGTTTCTGCAACACATTTTGTCAAAACATCCCTACATATTCCTCAAAAATGGTATTGAAAATCATAATCCTGAACTGAAAGTTAAAGTTTTCTTATAGGAATTGCCATAGCAATGAAATTCATGGCAATTTGCAACCTCTTTGATGGTAATTTTCTCAATTGTTTTGACACAAACTCTAGAAAGTGGAAAATACTGCAGGGAATAAACCAAATCATGGGTTGTGAAAGTTATACCGTAACTATAAGAAGTCTGTAACTGGAGGGTTGATTTGTAGTGTTGAAAATAAATACATTTTTTGTATTTCTTTTCATCTGTGATAATGAGGCATTTGTGGTGTTAGGTTCATACTTTTCCTCTCTTCTTGAGCTTTAAAGTGATGTATAATTTAGTTGGGTAGTGTTATTAGTTTTCAAGATATTGTGTTTTTAGATAACCTGAATCTGAGCTCACTAATATGCTCATACTATTGAAATAATTTGCATAATTAATTGGAAGTGAATTGTTTTGTGTTACTTTCAAGTTAATCAACGTTTGAGGTTCTTAGTTTGTCCTACAGTCCACAACTAGTAAAGCATACATCAGTGAGCTATAAGCACCGTAAGGAAATATTTCTAAAGTCTACAGACACTCAGTTGCACAATTATATTAATATCTATATTTATTGTACATCTGTCATGTCATGTATTTTCAACCCTTAATCTTATAGAACAAAACTATATATATATAGTTGAACTATCATCAGTGTCTTATGATTTCACTATATTGTTAACCATATAGCCTTAGGAAGTATATGGTTTCAAGCAGCAGGTTAATTAGACTTATTCAGTTTACTAATGAACAGATTATATGTTAGCAATGGTTTTAGAGAGGTTCCCCTCCTCGCAAACACAAGACATATTTTAGAATTAGAGCTCAGATTAGGTGCTTATCTGGTATTTCAAAGGATTAAGATAACACATATTTTGTTGCACTTTTGCAAGATAGAGAAATAATGAATACATATTTATTTTGAATGTTATTTTAAAGTCACTAAAGCAAGTCCTTTAAAAGCATAAAACCCTGAACAGTCACCTGTGGCTTTACAGGACAGTAATGTCATTCTAATACTTTTATAAGTGTAATGGTATTGGATTAGTATTTACTTCTAGAAAAATTAGAACATTTGATTACTGTTAAAACATAAATGAAAATTCTGACATGTAGGATATGCATTTGACCAAAGAAACCAAAGAAT
>NW_013746483.1:0-1629 GCF_000517525.1 Limulus polyphemus
TTAATGAATTTATAACCAACATACTCGTCTTTAGCCTTACTTGGTTCAACTACTCCATGAACACCTATGTGTAACTCCAGTTACTGAATTTATAACCACCATACTCATCTTTAGTCTTACTTGGTACAACTACTCCAAGAACACCTACGTGTAATACTAGTTACCGAATTTATAACCACCATACTCATCTTTAGCCTTACTTGGTACAACAATTCCACGAACACCTATGTGTAACTCCAGTTACCGAACTTATAACCACCATACTCATGTTTAGCCTTTCTAGGTACAACTACTCCACGAACACGAAGGTGTAACTCTAGTTACCGAATTTATAACGACCATACTCATCTTTAGCCTTACTGTGTACAACTACTCCATGAACACCTAGGTGTAACTCTAGTTACCGAATTTGTAACCACCATACTCATCGTTAGCCTTACTTGGTACAACAACTCCACAAACACTTAGGTGTAACTCTAGTTATCGAATTTCTAACCATCATATTCATCTTTAGCCTTACTTGGTACAAGTACTCCATGAACACCTAGGTGTAACTTTAGTTTCCGAATTTATAACCACCATTCTCATCTCTAGGATTACTTGGTACAACTACTCCATGACCACCTAGGTGTAACTCTAGTTACCGAATGTGTAACCCCATACTCATCTTTAGCGTTATTTGGTACAAACACTCTACGAACACCTAGGTGTAACTCGAGTAATTGAATTTATAACCACCATACTCTTCTTTAGCCTTACTTGGTACATCTACTCCATGAACACCTAGGTGTAACTCTAGTTACGAAATTTATTACCACCATACTCATCTTTAGCCTTACTTAGTACAACTACTCCACGAACACCTATGTGTAACTCTAGTTACTGACTTTATAACCAACATACTCGTCTTTAGCCTTACTTGGTACAACTGCTCCATGAACACCAAGGTGTAACTCCAGTTACTGAATTTATAACCAACCTACTCGTCTTTAGCCTTTATTGGTTACACTACTCCATGAACACCTAGGAGTAACTATAGTTACTTAATTTATAACCAAAAAACTCGTCTTTAGCCTCACTTGATACAACTAGTCCATGCACACCTAGTTAGCGCATGTGTAACCATCATACTTACCTTTAGCCCTACTTGGTACAACAACTCCACGAACACCTAGGTGTAACTCTAGTTACCGAATTTATAACGACCATACTCATCTTTAGTGTTATTTGGTACAACAACTCCACGAACACCTAGGTGTAGCTCTAGTTACCGAATTTATAACCAACATACTCATATTTAGCCTTACTCTGTACAAGTACTCCACGATCACCTAGGTGTAACTCTAGTTATTCAATTTATAACCACCATACTCATTTTTAGGGTTATTTGGTACAACAATTCTACGAACACCTAGGTGTAACTCTAGTTACTGAATTTATAACCAAGATACTCATCTTTAGCCTTACTTTGTACAACTACTCTATGAACACCGAAGTGTAACTCTAGTTTCCGAATTTATAACCACCATATTCATCTTTAGCCTTACTTGGTATAACTACTTCATGAACACTCAGGTGTAAATCTAGTTACCGAATTTATAACCATCATACTCATCTTTTGCCTTACTT
>NW_013746484.1:0-1629 GCF_000517525.1 Limulus polyphemus
CATAGGATTCAAATCTGAGAGCTCTGGCCATTGCATCCTGCATGGTAGAGGGGTGTGCTTGCTTTACTTGTATCTTAAGTTGTGGACTGTCCAAGGCGTCTACGAACTGATCCCTCAGCAACAACTTGAGGAGATCGGGTGGTGCAGTTGGGTAGGCCTTGTGTGCCATGCTTTCCAAGTCCTGTGCCAGCTCTTGCAGGCTCTCCACTTTAGCACGGACTCTCGTCCTAAACCTAGCCCTGTAGACTTCTGACTGATTTTGGGTTCCGTACCTGAGTTCTAGAGCCTCTACCAGTGTTCTATAGTTGTGTCTGTCGGCTGCTGTCAACTGTCCAAGTATTTTCAGTGGTTGTCCCTTCAAGCTCGTTGCCAGATATACTGCTTTCTGCTCCTCTGTCCATCCATTCATCTCTGCCAATAGCTCAAATTGTGCTCTTTATGCTTCCCACGGTGCTTTCCCATTGTATTCCTGTGGCTTCCTTCTTACTGAATCACTCCTAGTACTGACATTCATAACTAGGATGTGACTTCTAACGGGACTGAATATGTCTGCATTAGGGTTTAGCTGCAGGGTCTGGATAGGGCTTGTCATTGTTTGGGGCTGGTTAAGTCGATGGTTAATGTATCCTTCTTGTGTAAAAGACAATAAATCGTCCTTTAACGTATCTAATTCGCTTTTAAATTTACTAATGTTTTCCATTTGTACTTCTTGCCACTGTTGTTGACTTTCCTGTATTTGCTGCTGACTTTCCTGCAACTGTTGGATACTTTCTTCCTGTTTTCTTTCTTGTTCTAGTTGCCACTGCTGTAATCTCTCTTCTTGTTTCTTTTCTTTTTCCTCCAACAACTGCTGTAACTTCTCTTCTTGTTTATTTTCTTTCTCTTCTAACAACTGCTGTAACTTCTCTTCTTGTTTATTTTCTTTCTCTTCCAACCACTGCTGTAGTCTCTCCTCTTGTTTATTTTCTTTCTCTTCCATCCACTGCTGTTAGTCTCTCTTGTTTATTTTACTGTTCTGTAACTGTAACTTCTCTTCTTGTTTATTTTCTTTCTCTTCCAACCACTGCTGTAGTCTCTCCTCTTGTTTATTTTCTTTCTCTTCCATCCACTGCTGTTAGTCTCTCTTGTTTATTTTACTGTTCGAGCTGCCATTGTTGTAAGTTTTCTTGCCACTTCTGTAATATCTCTTCTTGTTTCTTTTCTTTTTCCTCCAAGAACTGCTGTAATTTCTCTTCTCGTTCTTCTTGTTTCTTTGCTGTTCTTGTATTGCTGCCATCAAATCTGCTAAGCTGTAGTTTGATTTGCCGCTTCTCGTTTCCTTTTTTTTTGTCCCACTTTCTGACACCAATTGTTACGCCTCCGTTCGTTAGTTAATTTTCCTTAACTTCGTTCCGATGAAACTTTAGCGACACAAGTCCTTTCTTAAATAAAGCTGGTTTATTCTTTCCGAATACAACTTTACGATACACTTAATTTCAAAAGTCACGCTATAATTCTCAACGAACGTCTCACGTGCTCGAGTTCAATTACACACTCTCTGACTTCAGTTCAATTACTCACTACTACACTGTTCCATCACATTGTGACCATCTTATATACACCAGACTACCCCCAATCTAGTAATCTCCC